>NC_091466.1:3383006-3470506 GCF_027789765.1 Dendropsophus ebraccatus | reverse complement strand
ATGCTGGCTGGGACTCCTGCTGTCCAGCTACTACAACTCCCATCATGCTCTGAGAAGAGTGTAGGACATGCTGCACTCTGACCCCTCCCCCAGGGGGCGCTGTGTGTGTGTGTGTATCCCCCGGACCCCTCCCCTGGGGGCTGCTGTGTGTGTATCCCCTGACCCCTCCCCCGTGGGGCGCTGTGTGTGTGTGTGTGTGTGTGTGTGTGTGTATCCCCCTGACCCCTCCCCCGGGGGCAATGTGTGTGTATCCCCCTGACCCCTCCCCCGGGGGCGATGTGTGTGTGTGTGTGTGTATCCCCCTGACCCCTCCCCCGGGGGCGCTGTGTGTGTGTGTATCCCCCTGACCCCTCCCCCGGGGATGCTGGCTGGGACTCCTGCTGTCCAGCTACTACAACTCCCATCATGCTCTGAGAAGAGTGTAGGACATGCTGCACTCTGACCCCTCCCCCAGGGGGCGCTGTGTGTGTGTGTGTATCCCCTGACCCCTCCCCCAGGGGGCGCTATGTGTGTGTGTGTATGCCCCGGACCCCTCCCCTGGGGGCTGCTGTGTGTGTATCCCCTGACCCCTCCCCCGTGGGGCGCTGTGTGTGTGTGTGTGTGTGTGTGTGTGTGTGTGTGTGTGTGTGTATCCCCCTGACCCCTCCCCCGGGGGCAATGTGTGTGTATCCCCCTGACCCCTCCCCCGGGGGCGATGTGTGTGTGTGTGTGTGTGTGTGTGTGTGTATCCCCCTGACCCCTCCCCCGGGGGCGCTGTGTGTGTGTGTATCCCCCTGACCCCTCCCCCGGGGATGCTGGCTGGGACTCCTGCTGTCCAGCTACTACAACTCCCATCATGCTCTGAGAAGAGTGTAGGACATGCTGCACTCTGACCCCTCCCCCGGGGGGCACTGTGTGTGTATGCCCCTGACCCCTCCCCAGGGGGGCACTGTGTGTGTATGCCCCTGACCCCTCCCCAGGGGGGCGCTGCGCGTGTATCCCCCGAGGGGGGTGCTGTGTGTGTGTGTGTGTGTGTGTGTGTGTGTGTGTGTGTGTGTGTATGTATATCCCCCTGAACCCTCCCCCAGGGGCGCTGTGTGTTTGTGTATCCCCTGACCCCTCCCCCGGGGGGTGCTGTGTGTGTGTGTATCCCCCTGACCCCTCCCCCGGGGGGCGCTGTGTGTGTGTGTATCCCCCTGACCCCTCCCCGGGGGGGCGCTGTGTGTGTGTATCGCCCGATCGCTAGTTTTAGCCTATGACCCCTGACCCTTTGGTCTCTTGCAGACATGTCATGTTACCGAAAGACATTGCCAAGATGGTACCGAAAACCCATCTAATGTCCGAGACAGAATGGAGGAACCTGGGAGTCCAGCAGAGCCAAGGCTGGGTGCACTACATGATCCATGAGCCTGGTGAGTGACCCCCAACACTATAGGGGCCACATGGGCCCAGGAACCCCATTCCTGCCGCACTGTATGGAGGAGATCTGATACCAGTGATGTAATAGAATGGTGTATACAGCTGCTACCAGTGATGGAATAGAATGGGGAGTATACAGCTGATACCAGTGATGGAATAGAATGGGGTGTATACGGCTGATACCAGTGATGGAATAGAATGGTGTATACGGCTGATACCAGTGATGGAATAGAATGGTGTATACAGCTGATACCAGTGATGGAATAGAATGGTGTATACGGCTGATACCAGTGATGGAATAGAATGGGGAGTATACAGCTGCTACCAGTGATGGAATAGAATGGGGTGTATACGGCTGATACCAGTGATGGAATAGAATGGGGAGTATACAGCTGCTACCAGTGATGGAATAGAATGGGGAGTATACAGCTGCTACCAGTGATGGAATAGAATGGGGAGTATACAGCTGATACCAGTGATGGAATAGAATGGGGAGTATACGGCTGATACCAGTGATGGAATAGAATGGTGTATACGGCTGATACCAGTGATGGAGTAGAATGGTGTATACAGCTGATACCAGTGATGGAATAGAATGGTGTATACAGCTGATACCAGTGATGGAATAGAATGGTGTATACAGCTGATACCAGTGATGGAATAGAATGGTGTATACAGCTGATACCAGTGATGGAATAGAATGGTGTATACAGCTGATACCAGTGATGGAATAGAATGGTGTATACAGCTGATACCAGTGATGGAATAGAATGGGGAGTATACAGCAGATAACAGTGATGGAATAGAATGTTGTATAGATCAGGCACTTCAGGGAAGGACCTCCGCTTGGAGTAATTCTCTCCCAAAAGCCAGGTCTCGGGAGGTGCCAACGTTGATTTGGTAATGCTTGAAGAAAGTGTTCGGCGAAGACCAGGTAGCCGCTATACAGATTTGTTCAAGGGAGGCTGCTGACTTTGCTGCCCAGGAAGCTGCAGTAGCTCTGAAAGCGTGCGCCTTGAGACCCATAGGGGGATCCTTTCCCATGGCTGAATAGGAGTCACAGATTGCTGGCTTGATCCAACTAGCAATGGAGCTTTTGGACGCTATTTTAGCCTTTGTTGCGACCCTGGAATTGGAGCAGAACATTTTCGTATATCCTGCTGCTCAGCTGTGATTGGCTGAGCATAACTGTGCTCAGTCAATCGTGGCTGAGCAGCTGATGACGTGGCAGAGGGCGGCCCGCCCGAAGATTACATCATTGTCGCAAGATGGCGGAAAAGGGTCGACACGGATCAGATGAGTATAGAGCACTACACTTCCGGGTCTAGCGTGGGTGGGGGGAAACACGGGGAAGGGGGCCATTCACTAACATAACATACATTACAAAGTTGTATAACTTTGTAATGTGTGTTATTTAGTGAATAATTGTTTAGTGCCGCACTACCCCTTTAATTCTGGCCCCTGCTTTGAAAAAACCCACCTGTGGTCCGCAATTGGAGTGTCATACACACAACCTTACGCAGAAACCTGAACCTTTAGAGTACTCACTTTGCTAGGCCTTTGTCTAGCCCATCTTGTAGAAAGTCCAGGATTCTGGGGATGTCGGTGTGAACAATGTCTGGAGGGGAATCCCTGCACCATGAATAAAACCTTTCCAATGCTAGAGATAGATAGAAGAAGTCACCTCCTTTTTGTTCTTTAGAAGAGTGTCTATGTCCCTGGAAGAAAGGCCTCTTGCCGAAAGGAGGGACTTCTCAAAAGCCAAGCCGCCAGGTGGAGGTTCAGCAGGTTTTAATTATTCAGAGGTCCCTGGGATAGGAAATCTAAAGGGGAAGGAGGACTGGACCTTGAACTACTAGCGACCTCATTAGACTGTACCAGCCTCTTTTGGGCCAATGAAGATTATCGTAGTTTTCCCTGCTCAAATCTTCTGCAGAGCTTTTGGGATCAAAGGAAGAGTGGGAAGCCACCCTGAAGTCACAGACCTGCTGAAGAGCACCCAAGGCTTCCGGATGATCCAGACAATTCAGCGAGTACCTCTCCACCTTGGTGTTAAGTCCAGGAATTCAGCTCCCATTCCCCAGGTTGGACCTGGTGGTGACTTAGGAATTCCGCAACAACATTTTCGGTGCTGCGGAGATGGATTGCTGATATCGATAGGATCTTCTGTTTTGCCCAGTTGAATATCCTCTTTGATAGTAGTTGAAGGAAGAAAGATGTTGTGCTTGAAGGAGATCTTGACATGTTTCTGAACCAGCAGGGATTCAGCTGACTTTAAGGTTTCCCAATCTGCATTCAACTGTCTAGAGGGCCCCAGACTACAGTCTTCAAACTACAATCAGTGGCCCTCGAAGTGGAATTCCAGAACATGGGCACCCCACCCCCACAGGCTTGCGTTTTTGGTGACTTGAATCACTGGTTCTAGAGGGTACCTTTTGGCCAGGTTTTCTTCTTTACATCACCAGACCAGGGACGATTTTACCTTTGCCAGGATCAGCATTTTCTTGTCCAAGTTTAAGGGGGATGTGTTCCAAACCTTGAGAATACTGTACTCAGAAGGGATGTTGACACCATGAAACTGCTGGAATACAGGTCGTCATTAGACTAAGAAGAGACATTGCTTATTCGATTGAAACAAATCAATTCTATCTGAAGCTCTTTACTTTCTCTTCTAAGGTCTATAACGTCTCTTCTGGAAGAAAGGTCATTTGGGCCTCTGAATCCAGAATCATCCCCAAAAACCTCTTCCTGCAAGATGGAACGAGATTGGATTTGCTGAAATTTACAATCCACCTGAGGTTCTGAATAAAGTCTACTACTAACTGAACCTGGGAAGAAAGGATGGAAAGGAACGGTGCAATGAGAAGCAGATCGTCCAGGTAAGGGATGACTGTTATGCCTTGCTGCCTCAGGGAAGCCACCACTTACAGCATCACCTTGGTGAACAAACGGGGCAAAAGAGATCCCGAAAGGCAGGGCTGCGAATTGCTGTATCAGATGTCTGATCAAATCTGAGGAATTTGTGGATGGGTACATGAAAGTATGCTGCTTTTAGGTCTATCAATGCCAAGAATGCTTTCTGGTGAATTAAAGGGATGGTAGCTTAGTTTTTTTTTTTGTTTTTTTAACTAAATCAAAAGATTAAAAAAAAAAAAAGAGAGAGACGACATCAACATACAAAAGTGTATCCACTTTTTTTTTTTTTTTACATGTATAGCATCGTATACAACCACTGAAGTAACAATCTATTTACCTTAAGACCATACTGAACCTGTGGGGTCACATGTGTACCATGATAAGGCCCAACAAAATGGTGCAATGAGAATGAAAAGAAAGAGCAAGAAAAATGAAAAAAAAAAAAAAGCGAGGGAAAGAAGGAAGGAGGGCAAGACAGAGAAAGGAGAGCCCGTGTCCATACCATATCATCCCTCGAGGGGCACCATCAGAAATCCCAATAAGACAGTTGCAAAACCTTGTGAGACCCAGAAGTGCAGTCAGGGGCTCAAGATGCCACAATCAGTGGAAGAGCAACTCCATCTCCCCTCCCCTCATTGGGTGGAAGCCTCAGGGGACCCTATGAGCCAGCTAGATCAGCCTTTAGCTACCAAGAAGTATAGCTAAATGGACTCACCACTTGATGAACCTCGTCACTAGAATAATGGGAAAGCAAAAACTTGCGCCACTCTTAGAAAAAGGCCTCTGCTGTCCTTTCCTTATGTCTCTCTGTTTCTATTCTATCAATTACCAATAGGGATTTAAGGAGGTTAATTAGTTCCTGAATAGTCTGAATCCTCTCCTGTAGCCAGTGTTGGAGGAGAAGTCATTTAGCTGACAATACAACTATGTGCAATATTAGAGGAATAGATTTTACTGGTACAACTACCCCATCAGTTGGGTCTATATAATGAAATATAATTTCCCGGGTGTTTTCTGCAAGTTGATCTTCCAGTGCTGATTACTATAAACAAGCACCAATAAAGTTGTAAATGTCATGTCCACAGTCCAAGCCACAGTAGAGATGAGGTTCAGTAGAGGGCCAGGATGCATAAAGGTAAAGGATTTCGAAAAGAATCCTGACGTATGGATTCTCACTACGGTATTAGCGAAAAGACACTGCAATAGAGTGCGAAAGTGACCCTGAAGACCATATCTATTGAGCACTAACCCCAGCCAGTCTCAATCAACGCTTCCAAAAGCCTTTTTGATATCCAGTGCCAAGAGAATTGGCTGTGGGTGGAGTCCAGTCCAACACTGCCAAAACCTTCCATATGTTCGGTAACACTGAGCGGGAGTTGATGAAGTCCACTTGCTATGGACCTACCAAGTCACCCATATATAAGTTGTCTATCCGCCCATCCTGGCCTATAAGAGTTATGATTCAGTGGATCCTTCTCAATTCTGTAGCAGAAGTCTAATCTTAAAGCTGCGGGAAGCTCCTATTAGAAACCGTTCAGTCTGGCGTACAGTCTCAGGGAGGCCGCAAGTCTCAGATTACTGCGCCTGGACCTGTTCTCCAGATCATCCAGTCTAGATCGTAGCTATGTCCTGCTTCTGCTGGGTCAGGTCCAGTTTTAAGTAATCAGCAGAACTCTGCAGAGAGCTCACCTAGCGTTCCAGAGTGCTTTCTGTATATCAGGAGTGATTTTCTGCGCCACAGATGGAGCCCAGTGTGTATCTACCACCTGTTGTGTTATCCGAGCTGAAGAGCTCATCTTCGCTGTCTGCAGGTCTCGTGGAGCCATCTTGGGAGTCTGCTATGAGGCAAGGAGATGAGTGCTTTCCTGGCTGGACTGTTTCTGTGCACTCCGGAGCACATAGTGATCCATCACACAGGGACCGCAGGACTGCCGCTGACTCCCGGTATGAAGCAGGGCCAGCTACGGGTGATGTGTGCTAGTGATAGCTTGGGCCTAGGAGGCCGCCGCACAGGACCTTCCTGCACTGCGACTTTACATGGCATCACCCAAACCAGAAGTCCCAGAGGGATGGTGTGTGGGGTCCCCCCCCTAGGAGGCCACCGCACAGGACCTTCCTGCACTGCGACTTTACATGGCATCACCCAAACCAGAAGTCCCAGAGGGATGGTGTGTGGGGTTCCCCCCCCCCCAATCTTAGACCTCTTTTACTTGATGAATCTGTTCAGGAATTTTAAGTTTATCATTCTAAAAGACCCATTTGGCTTGGGGACTAAGAAAAGAGAAGAATAGTGTCCCAGACCTATTTCCTCCATATGCAATAGAACTACTGCACCCAGACGAATCAGGTCCTGAACTCCCTCCATCAAGCGATTCCTCTGGGTTTCTGTCTGAAAGTGGGTTACTTGAAATTTTGAGGCAAAGACTAATAAGTAACCCTCCTTTATTATATTCAGAATGAAATGATTCTTGGTAACTTTCTCTCATTGATGTCTCCCCTCAGTTTGAGGGGGTCACTTATCCTTCCCATTGAACTGGGGTTGAAATCCTCTTCTCCTGCCGCCCTTGGGAGAGGACAACCTGCCGCTTTTCCCTTCACCCAGGAAAAGCAAGACTTCAAAAAGGTAAAGAGACGAAAAAGCTTCTTCCCCTTCTGCTGCTTAGGTTCAGGGAATCCTTTCTTCTTGTCTGCTGCCCTTCTAGGTCCGGACCAAAGAGGAGTTCTCCCTGAAAAGGTATTTGGCAAAGCTTATTTTTAGAAGCAACGTGGCCCTGCCAGTGCTTGAGCCATGAGGCTCTTCTAGTAGCATCTGACCAGACAGGGGACTTTGCAGCCATTCTCACCGACTCCGCAGATGCATCAGCTCGGAACCCAGCTGCCAATTCTACTCATTGGTTTTTTTTTTTTGTAAATATAACTTTTATTGCAGAAAATACAATCATAGAAATAGAGCAATTGGGACATGAAAAATAACATGAAATAAACAATTTTTCAGTGTCGTTATACCTGAGGAATCGTATCCTGGCTCAAACAAGTATTTGAACAAACCTAGATTATCAATCGCAAGGCTCACACTTGGTAGTATCGATAGAAACATGACACAGAGGATCCAGTATAAGCAAAAGACCAAGCAAAGGGAGAGAGATAGGAAGGAAGAGAGATAAAGAATGAAAAATAGGAGGGGAGAGTTAGGGAGAAAGCGGGGAGGGGTACAGGAAAGGCAAGGTGCCCTATGTAAACAACACTAGATCAAGACAACACAGAGTCACTAAACACATCCCAGCAGAAGCACACTTTGGGAAAATTGTCTTTCTCCTTCTAGAATGAGCAGTAAGCTCTTCCATTCGTCTAAGAAAGGAGAGACGGTCCAAAAAATCTCCAGAGGAAGGAGATAGTGTGGATTCCCACTTACGAGGAATTGCCTGTCTTGCTGCCTTCAAGGAGCCATTTCCGGAAAGTTTTATCAGATCCAGCCGGGAGGGACAACCGTGCCAGACCCAGGGAAGTGGTGGCTGAGCACACCTTATCATGCAGAGCCAACACAGCCCTCCAAAAGCTCCTGATGACTGGACAGGATCACCAAATATGTTCTAGGCTACCTCGACCGGAGCCACACCTCCACCTAGAAGGGTCAACTGAGGGGAAAAGCCTGCGGAGTCGTTCTGGGTAGTAGTTCCAATGTGTCAAGACTTTAAAATTCAGTATGCCAAATGAGAGAGTATAGTGGGCACCACCCTATAACCTGAGCGCTAAACCAATGCATATAAGAAACACAGAAGGACTATGAAGAAAAAGCATATGCACAAAAAGGTAGCACATCAAGAAAAAAGGAACAACCCCGGAAACAATCATAATATAATTACATACCATGTGCAGGGGAGCGCTGTGTGTTGGACCATACACCGCGGTGCAACCTTGTGTATAGGGCACATGCTCCAGAGTGTTTGAGACCCTAGAGCATGTGCCCTATACACAAGATGGCACTGGTGTATGGTCCAACACACAGCGCTCCCCTGCACATGGTATGTAGTTATATTATGATTGTTTCTGGGGGTTGTCTCTATAATTGGAGCTTTATATATATATATATATATATATATATATATATATATATATATACTGCTACTCACATCCCTGAGGGAGCCGGGTACGGAGGAACGCGTGAGAGCACATCCCTGAGGAAGCCGGGTACGGAGGAACGCGTGAGAGCACATCCCTGAGGAAGCCGGGTACGGAGGAACGCGTGAGAGCACATCCCTGAGGAAGCCGGGTACGGAGGAACGCGTGAGAGCACATCCCCGAGGAAGCCGGGTACGGAGGAACGCGTGAGAGCACATCCCTGAGGAAGCCGGGCACGGAGGAACGCGTGAGAGCACATCCCTGAGGACGTGTGGGGTGTTTTTGCTGCTCCCACCTGACCGATCCTTTCATCTACTGGACCGCACATGGTGATATTCTTTTCCATGCACTTTACGCCCCCAAATAAATCTGTTCAATAATGTCTTAAGTTTCCGCAGGAAGGGACCTACGGGGACCATAGGAAGAGTCTGGAAATAATATAATACGCGTGGTGATCTATCCATTTTCACCGCCGCCAAATAGGGACAAGTTCAGATGTAACCAGTTATCTCTCTCCTTCTCTAAGTCTCATATAATGCCCCTCTCTCAGGCGTAATCTGCACGCCCAGATATTTGAGTGACTGTGACGGAGGGGGAAGCTGGTTTGAACTGGAACATGACAAGGTTAGGGAGGGAAATATTCAAAAGTTCAGATTTAGATGTATAAATTTTACAATTAAGAAGTTCTCCATATTGCCTGATCTCATCTAAAGCGTTGGGGAAGCTAGCTGATGGTTAGGAGATGCATAGAAGGACATCATCTACATGCATAGCCAATCTTTGGGCCCAACCGCCCACTACCGGAGCTATTATAGAGTTGTTGCCCCATTACCTCACACCTGTGCAGTTGGTCCATTGTACATCCCAGCTGCCAAGTCATTTTAAACCGGCAAACCTAGCGTCCTGGGCTGCAAGCGGCTGCTCAGTGTGATCCAGCTCCATAGCCGCTCTAATAAGAGTGTCCCAATCCTCCGGAGAAAAGTAAAGCTTCCCTGCCTCCGTATGGGAGGTACATGGAGAAGCAATATCCCCATCATCCTCCGCAGCCTCCCCACGAGCAGAACCCTCCATAGTAACTACACCAGAGACAGACTGAATAGGTATTACCTGTATTATATAAGAGAGGAGGGGAATCCCCGGCATCATGCGACGTGCCGGCACAACGCACCCACGCTCAGAGGCAAAGATCATCAGGGAAGGCGCAGGGGGACCGCAATTGTGCCCAAGGGCCAGCTCCCTAACTGGGAGCGCCGCAAGGGGAGCAGGGAGCGGAGGCACCCTGAGTATGTGATGCTGAAACGGAGACTGCTCTAGGAGAGGACCATCGTAAGTCCCAGGACCCCTGACCACATAGGGGCACAGGGAACAACTCTGTGCCTTGATCCTGTCAGGAACAGTAACACACTGAAGGGGGTTGGGGGGGGAGTGCCCTTTTAACATCTGCGCGTTTTGTGTTCTTGATAGGGTCAAAGGTGACGTCCTCCATGTTGGTGTTGTCATGAGGACAAGATGGAAAAAAATGGTGTATACAGCTGATACCAGTGATGGAATAGAATGGGGTGTATACAGCTGATACCAGTGATGGAATAGAATGGGGTGTATACAGCTGATACCAGTGATGGAATAGAATGGGGTGTATACAGCTGATACCAGTGATGGAGTAGAATGGTGTATACAGCTGATACCAGTGATGTAATAGAATGGTGTATACAGCTGATACTAGTGATGTAATAGAATGGTGTATACAGCTGATACCAGTGATGTAATAGAATGGTGTATACAGCTGATACCAGTGATGGAATAGAATGGGGTGTATACAGCTGATACTAGTGATGTAATAGAATGGTGTATACAGCTGATACCAGTGATGGAATAGAATGGGGTGTATACGGCTGATACCAGTGATGGAATAGAATGGTGTATACAGCTGATACCAGTGATGTAATAGAATGGTGTATACAGCCGATACCAGTGATGGAATAGAATGGGGTGTATACAGCTGATACCAGTGTAATAGAATGGTGTATACAGCTGATACCAGTGATGGAATAGAATGGGGTGTATACAGCTGATACCAGTGATGGAATAGAATGGGGTGTATACAGCTGATACCAGTGATGGAGTAGAATGGTGTATACAGCTGATACCAGTGATGGAATAGAATGGGGTGTATACAGCTGATACCAGTGATGGAATAGAATGGTGTATACAGCTGATACCAGTGATGTAATAGAATGGTGTATACAGCTGATACTAGTGATGTAATAGAATGGTGTATACAGCTGATACCAGTGATGGAATAGAATGGGGAGTATATATCTGATACCAGTGATGGAATAGAATGGGGTGTATACAGCTGATACCAGTGATGGAATAGAATGGGGTGTATACAGCTGATACTAGTGATGTAATAGAATGGTGTATACAGCTGATACCAGTGATGGAATAGAATGGTGTATACAGCTGATACCAGTGATGTAATAGAATGGTGTATACAGCTGATACCAGTGATGGAATAGAATGGGGTGTATACAGCTGATACCAGTAATGGAATAGAATGGGGTGTATACAGCTGATACCAGTGATGGCATAGAATGGGGAGTATACAGCTGATACCAGTGATGGAATAGAATGGTGTATACAGCTGATACCAGTGATGGAATAGAATGGGGTGTATACAGCTGATACCAGTAATGGAATAGAATGGGGTGTATACAGCTGATACCAGTGATGGAATAGAATGGGGAGTATACAGCTGATACCAGTGATGGAATAGAATGGTGTATACAGCTGATACCAGTGATGGAATAGAATGGGGAGTATACAGCTGATACCAGTGATGGAATAGAATGGTGTATACAGCTGATACCAGTGATGGAATAGAATGGGGTGTATACAGCTGATACCAGTGATGGAATAGAATGGGGTGTATACAGCTGATACCAGTGATGGAATAGAATGGGGTGTATACGGCTGATACCAGTGATGGAATAGAATGGGGTGTATACGGCTGATACCAGTGATGGAAAATAATGGTGTATAGAGTTGATACCAGTGATGGAATAGAATGGGGTGTATACAGCTGATACCAGTGATGGAATAGAATGGTGTATACAGCTGATACCAGTGATGGAGTAGAATGGTGTATACAGCTGATACCAGTGATGGAATAGAATGGTGTATACAGCTGATACCAGTGATGGAATAGAATGGGGTGTATACAGCTGATAGCAGTGATGGAATAGAATGGGGTGTATACAGCTGATAGCAGTGATGGAAAAGAATGGTGTATACAGCTGATACCAGTGATGGAATAGAATGGGGTGTATACAGCTGATACCAGTGATGGAATAGAATGGGGTGTATACAGCTGATACCAGTGATGGAGTAGAATGGTGTATACAGCTGATACCAGTGATGGAATAGAATGGTGTATACAGCTGATAGCAGTGATGGAGTAGAATGGTGTATACAGCTGATACCAGTGATGGAATAGAATGGTGTATACAGCTGATACCAGTGATGGA
Source organism: Dendropsophus ebraccatus (assembly GCF_027789765.1). NCBI lineage: Eukaryota > Metazoa > Chordata > Amphibia > Anura > Hylidae > Dendropsophus > Dendropsophus ebraccatus. The sequence continues at coordinate 3,458,546 of NC_091466.1, read as the reverse complement.
GTAGAATGGTGTATACAGCTGATACCAGTGATGGAATAGAATGGTGTATACAGCTGATAGCAGTGATGGAATAGAATGGGGTGTATACAGCTGATAGCAGTGATGGAATAGAATGGGGTGTATACAGCTGATAGCAGTGATGGAAAAGAATGGTGTATACAGCTGATAGCAGTGATGGAATAGAATGGGGTGTATACAGCTGATACCAGTGATGGAATAGAATGGGGTGTATACAGCTGATAGCAGTGATGGAATAGAATGGGGTGTATACAGCTGATAGCAGTGATGGAATAGAATGGTCTCATCCTCATTCTCCATCCTTCTTCCCCCTTCCTCATCCTCCATCATTCTTCCTCCATCCTTCTCCCTCATCCTCCATCCTTCCTCATCCTCCATCCTTCTTCCCCCTTGCTCATCCTTCTTCCTCATCCTCCATCCTCCTTCTCCATCCTTTTTCCCCCTTCCTCCTTCCTTCTCCATCCTTCTTCCTCCATCCTTCCTCTTCCTCCATCCTTTTTCCCCCATCCTCATCCTCCTTCCTCCATCCTCATCCTTCTTCCTCCTTCCTTTTTCCCCCATCCTCCATCCTTCTTCCTCCTTCCTCCTTCCTCTTCCTCATTCCTCATCCTTCTTCCTCATCCTCTTTTGTTTTCTTCCTCAGAGCCGCACATCCTCCTGTTTCGGCGTCCGCTGCCCATGAAGAAGCTGTAGCCATTGGGGGCTGATCCCGGCTCTGGAGACCACCAGCACCTTGTCCTGCAGTGCCGAGAGCTGCTGCTATTTATATGTTGTGTATATGTGCCTGTCCTGTCTGTATATCCGTGTCACCACCACTCTGTAATATACTACGCTGCAATAAACTCCTTTCTTCTACCTCTGTGCTCATACGTGTTCCTCTCTGTACAAGTATACAGCATATCCCTCCTCTCTGTACAAGTATACAGTATATCCCTCCTCTCTGTACAAGTATACAGCATATCCCTCCTCTCTGTACAAGTATACAGCATATTCCTCCTCTCTCTGAGTATACAGTATATCCCTCCTCTCTGTACAAGTATACAGCATATCCCTCCTCTCTGTACAAGTATACAGCATATCCCTCCTCTCTGTACAAGTATACAGTATATCCCTCCTCTCTGTACAAGTATACAGCATATCCCTCCTCTCTGTACAAGTATACAGCATATCCCTCCCCTCTCTCTGAGTATACAGCATATCCCTCCTCTCTGAGTATACAGGATATCCCTCCTCTCTGTACAAGTATACAGCATATCCCTCATCTCTGTACAAGTAAACAGCATATCCCTCCTCTCTGTACAAGTATACAGCATATCCCTCATCTCTGTACAAGTAAACAGCATATCCCTCCTCTCTGTACAAGTATACAGCATATCCCTCATCTCTGTACAAGTAAACAGCATATCCCTCCTCTCTGTACAAGTATACATCATATTCCTCCTCTCTGAGTATACATCATATTCCTCCTCTCTCTGAGTATACAGCATATCCCTCCTCTCTCTGAGTATACAGCATATTCCTCCTCTCTGTACAAGTATACAGCATATCCCTCCTCTCTCTGAGTATACAGCATATCCCTCCTCTGTACAAGTATACAGCATATCCCTCCTCTTTCTGAGTATACAGCATATTTCTCCTCTCTGTACAAGTATACAGCATATCCCTCCTCTCTCTGAGTATACAGCATATTCCTCCTCTGTACAAGTATACAGCATATCCCTCCTCTCTCTGAGTATACAGCATATTCCTCCTCTCTCTGAGTATACAGCATATTCCTCCTCTCTCTGAGTATACAGCATATTCCTCCTCTGTACAAGTATACAGCATATCCCTCCTCTCTCTGAGTATACAGCATATTCCTCCTCTCTCTGAGTATACAGCATATTCCTCCTCTCTGAGTATACAGCATATTCCTCCTCTCTGAGTATACAGCATATTCCTCCTCTCTGTACAAGTATACAGCATATCCCTCCTCTCTCTGAGTATACAGCATATTCCTCCTCTGTACAAGTATACAGCATATTCCTCCTCTCTGAGTATACATCATATTTCTCCTCTCTGTACAAGTATAGAGCATATCCCTCCTCTCTCTGAGTATACAGCATATTGCTCCTCTCTCTGAGTATACAGCATATTCCTCCTCTCTCTGAGTATACAGCATATTCCTCCTCTCTCTGAGTATACAGCATATTCCTCCTCTCTCTGAGTATACAGCATATTCCTCCTCTCTGAGTATACAGCATATTCCTCCTCTCTGAGTATACAGCATATTCCTCCTCCTCTGAGTATACAGCATATTCCTCCTCCTCTGAGTATACAGCATATTCCTCCTCTCTGAGTATACAGCATATTCCTCCTCTGAGTATACAGCATATTCCTCCTCTCTCTGAGTATACAGCATATTCCTCCTCTCTCTGAGTATACAGCATATCCCTCCTCTCTCTGAGTATACAGCATATCCCTCCTCTCTCTGAGTATACAGCATATTCCTCCTCTCTGTACAAGTATACAGCATATTTCTCCTCTCTGTACAAGTATAGAGCATATCCCTCCTCTCTCTGAGTATACAGCATATTCCTCCTCTCTGAGTATACAGCATATTCCTCCTCTCTCTGAGTATACAGCATATTCCTCCTCTCTGTACAAGTATACAGCATATCCCTCCTCTCTCTGAGTATACAGCATATTCCTCCTCTCTGAGTATACATCATATTCCTCCTCTCTCTGAGTATACAGCATATCCCTCCTCTCTGTACAAGTATACAGCATATCCCTCCTCTCTCTGAGTATACAGCATATCCCTCCTCTCGGAGTCTATTCCTCCCCTTTATACACGATCTGGATCACATCACTGAGGAGGTGAAGGGCCGGTTCCTGAGTGTGTGACACTAAACATGGCGGAGGAAGCCTGATGGTCTGAGGTTCTGGATTTCTGCTGGTCCAGGGTGAGTGTCTGCCCCCTGACTACCACATGTAATATCCTCTGTATGTCAGTCAGTGCAAAACATTGATCCACAACACAATAAAAGAAAGATGGTCTGGGAAACACATGACTTAAAGGGATTGTTCACCAAAAATTTTTCTTTCAAATCAACTGGTGCCAGGGATTTGTAATTTACTTCAATATAAAAATCTCCAGTCTTCCAGTACTTATCAGCTGCTGTATGTCCTGCAGGAAGTGGTGTATTCTCTCCAGTCTGACACAGTGCTCTCTGCTGCCACCTCTGTCCATATCAGGAACTGCCCAGAGCAGGAGAGGTTTTCTATGGGGATTTGCTGCTGCTCTGGACAGTTCCTGACATGGACAGAGGTGGCAGCAGAGAGCAGAAACATTGTCCCGGAGGAGCAATCCACACATTCTCTGCCGGCCGGAGTCTGCGCCGTAATGACGCTGATCCCGGCTCGGCACTCGGTTGTTTTTGGCTGCAGCCAAAAGCAATCGAGTGCCGATCTCATTGATCTATGCTGCATATCTATACAGCATAGATCTCAATGAGAGATCAGTGTGCATATACTAGAAGTCCCCCAGGGGTAATAACCCTAACCCCAGGGGGGGAGGGAATAACCCTAACCCCAGGGGGGCTTCTAGTATATGAAATAAATAAAGTGTGATATGTTGATCCAGGGATTGTTCTGGTCGCCATTGGAGTCGGGGGGGGGGGGAGTTTTCTCCCTGTGGTGGGGCGATTGTCATCTGCCTCATAGGGGTTTTTGCCTTCCTGGATCAACACAATAGGATTTCCATATGTTAAACCTGATGGACTCGTCTTCTTTCAACCTTATTTACTATGTTACTATGTCATTATCGATAAAAAAAAAAATCCCCTCCCCTAATAAAAGTTTGAATCACCCGCCTTTTCCCATGGTATAAATATAAATAAATAAACAATGTATATTCGCTACACCCTACTATGGATATTGGGAGGTGTTGAGGGATGTGTACTCCAAGTGCACTACTATTCTGCCGCCCAGGAATAATGCAAAGTGTAAATAGTACGTAGGCTCTCTAGGAGTAAGTCCTGTTTATCTGAGGTTTGTGGAAGGCAAATTGATTGCAGAGAGATATTTATCATAAAATAGATCACACTTATCTTATTAAACAAGAAGAAGAATTTCATAGATTCATAATAATAAACATAATCATATAAAATAGATCAAAACAAATAGTTCAGTTCATAAAGTAAGAAATAAAATCCAACGTTCTATGATATAGTTTGCCTAAAATAGAGGGTCAATTGACAATTCTGACGCTCTATTTTTGGCAAACTTTATCATAGAACGTTGGATTTTATTTCTTACTTTATTTATGAACTGAACTATTTGTTTTGATCTATTTTATATGATTATGTTTATTATTATGAATCTATGAAATTCTTCTTCTTGTTTTTAATAAGATAAAAGTGTATTTTATGATAAATATCTCTCTGCAATCAATTTGCCTTCCACAAACCTCAGATAAATAGGACTTACTCCTAGAGAGCCTACGTACTATTTATAAATAAGCATGTTTGCTATCGCCGCGTGCGTAATCGCCCAAACTATTAATTAATCACATTCCTGATCTCGCACGGTAAACAGCATAAGCGTAACAAAAATCCCAAAGTGGAAAACTGGGCATTTTTGGTCGTATCAAATCCAGAAAAATTGTAATAAAAAACGATCAAAAAATCGCATATGCTGTTGTCTTGTCTTGTTCGGCCTCCATATTATGTGGTGTGGGGATGGTTCTAATGGGAGGTGTTGGGAGTGCATGCCGGAGGAGGTGTCCCCAAGCTGGGGGAGATGTCCCTGGGGTTGGGAGTGCATGCCGGAGGAGGTGTCCCCAAGCTGAGGGAGATGTCCCTGGGGTTGGGAGTGCATGCCGGAGGAGGTGTCCCCAAGCTGGGGGAGATGTCCCTGGGGTTGGGAGTGCATGCCGGAGGAGGTGTCCCCAAGCTGGGGGAGATGTCCCTGGGGTTGGGAGTGCATGCCGGAGGAGGTGTCCCCAAGCTGGGGGAGATGTCCCTGGGGTTGGGAGTGCATGCCGGAGGAGGTGTCCCCAAGCTGGGGGAGATGTCCCTGGGGTTGGGAGTGCATGCCGGAGGAGGTGTCCCCAAGCTGGGGGAGATGTCCCTGGGGTTGGGAGTGCATGTCGGAGGAGGTGTCCTCAAGCTGGGGGAGATGTCCCTGGGGTTGGGAGCGGGCACGCCAGGGGAGGTGTCCTCAAGCTGGAGAAGATGTCCCTGGGGTTGGGAGTGCATGCCGGAGGAGGTGTCCTCAAGCTGGGGGAGATGTCCCTGGGGTTGGGAGTGCATGCCGGAGGAGGTGTCCTCAAGCTGGGGGAGATGTCCCTGGGGTTGGGAGCGGGCACGCCAGGGGAGGTGTCCTCAAGCTGGGGGAGATGTCCCTGGGGTTGGGAGCGGGCACGCCAGGGGAGGTGTCCTCAAGCTGGGGGAGATGTCCCTGGGGTTGGGAGCGGGCACGCCAGGGGAGATGTCCTCAAGCTGGGGGAGATGTCCTCAAGCTGAGGGAGATGTCCCTGGGGTTGGGAGTGCACACCAGGGGAGGTGTCCTCAAGCTGGGGGAGATGTCCCTGGGGTTGGGAGTGCACGCCAGGGGAGGTGTCCTCAAGCTGGGGGAGATGTCCCTGGGGTTGGGAGCGGGCACGCCAGGGGACGTGTCCTCAAGCTGGGGGAGATGTCCCTGGGGTTGGGAGCGGGCACGCCAGGGGAGATGTCCTCAAGCTGGGGGAGATGTCCTCAAGCTGAGGGAGATGTCCCTGGGGTTGGGAGTGCACACCAGGGGAGGTGTCCTCAAGCTGGGGGAGATGTCCCTGGGGTTGGGAGTGCACGCCAGGAGAGGTGTCCTCAAGCTGGGGGAGATGTCCCTGGGGTTGGGAGCCGTCACGCCAGGGGAGGTGTACTTAAGCTGGGGGAGATGTCCCTGGGGTTGGGAGCCGGCACGCCAGGAGAGGTGTCCTCAAGCTAGGGGAGATGTCCCTGGGGTTGGGAGCGGGCACGCCAGGGGAGGTGTCCTCAAGCTGGGGGAGATGTCCCTGGGGTTGGGAGTGCACGCCAGGAGAGGTGTCCTCAAGCTGGGGGAGATGTCCCTGGGGTTGGGAGCCGTCACGCCAGGGGAGGTGTACTTAAGCTGGGGGAGATGTCCCTGGGGTTGGGAGCCGGCACGCCAGGAGAGGTGTCCCTGGGGTTGGGAGCCGGAACGCCAGGGGAGGTGTCCTCAAGCTGGGGGAGATGTCCCTGGGGTTGGGAGCGGGCACGCCAGGGGAGGTGTCCTCAAGCTGGGGGAGATGTCCTCAAGCTGAGGGAGATGTCCCTGGGGTTGGGAGTGCACACCAGGGGAGGTGTCCTCAAGCTGGGGGAGATGTCCCTGGGGTTGGGAGTGCACACCAGGGGAGGTGTCCTCAAGCTGGGGGAGATGTCCCTGGGGTTGGGAGTGCACGCCAGGGGAGGTGTCCTCAAGCTGGGGGAGATGTCCCTGGGGTTGGGAGTGCACGCCAGGGGAGGTGTCCTCAAGCTGGGGGGGGATGTCCCTGGGGTTGGGAGCGGGCACACTGGGAGAGACCAGGGGAGGAGTCTCCAAGCTGGGGGAGACCAGGGGGAAAGAGCCGACACTGAGCATCCCCCTGCCATCGTCCTCTGGGAGTCGGTGTCACCATTTTTATCCTTCAGGCAGTAGTAAGTGCAGGGAAAGAAGCTCTATCTGTCCCATTTCCCGTAATAAGTGTATGGGGATTTGTATACATTTTGGGGGGCTATACAATCTCTTCATATAACTTTTGTCCGGATTTCTCCTTTAAGGTTCTTAGCTGACTCGCCTGTTCCGGCACTCCTTATACCACGCCTGCACACTTCGGGGGCTCAGGTTATGGTAATAGGAGCCTTTCTAAATGGAGCATTTCTCTTTGATCGATATGTTTCAGCAATGAGGCAGAGTCAATCAGCAGGATAACGATTACTACAGCGCCGCTCTGAGCAGGGTCAGAAGGAGAGGTGTCCCTACCGTTAGTCAGATGGTGATGCTGGGTACTGTGGTCCTCCCACCTCGCGGTCTATAGGTATGTGGAAGCCATTCTCCATTATTGTGCATTGTGATGCAGTGTCCTGGATGATTGTTCTCCAATAATGGAGGTTATAAGAACATTACAAGTACCCCCAATGCTCCAGCCGAGTACCCCCAAGGATGCCATCCATTATAAACATTGCCTTAGGGTGGATTCACATGTACGCTTTTCAGCTAAATCCACTGCAAAACTCTATAATATTTTGGCATATGGCTTCTGCTGCAAGAATGTAACCATTGCCTATTTACTTAATTATCTGCCAGGCCCTGAACAGATCATACTTACCTGCCTGCACTCCAAACTGCTTCTCAGCCTCACGGGTCGCTGACAGCCCACTCAGCAAATGTCTGCAACGAGAACAGCGCACTGATTGACTGAGAGGCCATCAGAGAGACGGGAGATAGAGAACTAGGTGGGAGCACAGACAGGTAAGTATGATATGTCCCTCTATGCCAGGTATGTCCCATGGAGCCACATATACACCTTTCGGCTATGTACGGCCAGGTATGTCCCATGGAGCCACATATACTCCTTTCGGCTATGTACGGCCAGGTATGTCCCATGGAGCCACATATACTCCTTTCGGCTATGTACTGCCAGGTGTGTCCCATGGAGCCACATACACCCCTTTCGGCTATGTACGGCCAGATGTGCCTCCAGCCAGATGTGTCCCCTGTAGTGAGATATACCACTTGCTATGTCCCCTAAGCCAGATATGTTTCCACACAACTGTGTCTGCGGAGTTCCCCTTGATGAAGGAACTAGACAGGGCTGCCCCCTCTCCTCTCCTGTTCACTATTGCAATTGAACCCTTAGCAGAAAATGTTTGAAGGCCTCCAGATATTGTGGGATTTGTATATCCAAAGGGAAATGAAAATAAAAGTCACTTTTTGCAGATGACGTTATGTTGTTTTTGGCCAATAATCAGATATTGATGAAGAAAGTGATTGATGTGATGAAGGGGCTTGGGGTGTACTCTGGGAAATCGTCCATGTTGTTGTTTAGTGAACAGGATATAAGGGAGTGTGGGCAACTGACGGTATATACCCCTGAAAGACCATGAAATATCTGGGCATCGAGGGGACATTAGAAATTGGGCAATATATTAGGAGAAATATCACCCCCCTATTCAGGAGGATAACAGTAAGCATAGACATCTGGAACCAACCTCCCCCCCCCCCATGATAGTGGGATCCTGCCTGGACAGCCCCCTGTGACCCCAGGCGCTCAGGCACAAATATCCTGGCGCCATCTTGCTGTCACGTGGGATGGACACTGTGGACCCTCAGCGGCTCCCCCGCAGATTCCGGCCCTCCTACAGCCACCGCTGCGCTGTGCTTGCCCTCCTCACACACCAGCACAGGGGTCTGGTGCTGTGGCTATGTGCAGTGCAGCCATCCACTCTATACAGCCCCATACTCCTGTGAGACCTGGGCTGGACTCTGCTTCAGGCTTGGGACCATGCTTGCCATACCCTGCATTAACCCTCTCTGCTCTTATTAAAGGCACCCCCTCCCCCCCAGCACATTGTGACAACTAAGGGGCCTATTCCACGGATCGATAATCGGCTGAATCGGCCTGATTCAGCCAATTATCGCTCCGCGCAATAGAGAGAACGATCAGCCGATGATCGTGTCATCGGCTGATCATTTAGGTTCAGACCTAAAATCATTGTTTGCCACCAGGGCATGACTATGGTGGAATAGCTGCGCGCGGCGGCGACCGACAATTTCAGCAGCATCATACATTACCTGTCCGGGCTGCAGGTCTTCTCCTTCTCCCGTTCCCGCGCCGCAGCAGCTTCGGAGCGGGGCTGTCTGAACTGACAGACTGTATAGCCAATCACTGGTCAGAACCACCGCAGCCAGTGATTGGCTAAGTGGTCTGTCAGTTCAGACAGCCCCGCTCCGAAGCTGCTGCGGCGCAGGACCGGGAGGAAGAAGGAGGAGACCTGCAGCCCGGACAGGTAATGTATGAAACAAGGGCTGCGAGGCCATCGGTAACCATGCTGTTCATGGATTTAGGAGACATCTCAGGGTTTCCTTTATGACCTGTTCTCTGGTTAGAGTCCATTCCTGGCTTTGGCTGTTAATGGACCCTAAAGCTACCCAATTGGCAATGGCTTTTCACCCCAACCTTCCGGCGCCTGATAAACCACAACTGAAACCAGGTAACCTCATTATTGCAGACGCGGATATTTCTGGCTCTCCCGCTGACCCATAAGCGAAATTTGGGGGGTGCAGGGGGGGCAGTGGCTCCTGGGCCCACACTGGTAGGGGCCCAATGAGGTCTCAGAGGCTTAATGCTGTCAGACAGCCTGCAGAGCGATGGGGAAGGACCTGTGGTGACGTCATAAGGGGGCGGGGCTGAGAACTGGAGAGGATTCTTGTGGATGAAGGACCTGTAGTGATGTCATGAGGGGGCGGGGCTGAGAAGATGCTGGTGCATGAAGGACATGTGATCATTGTCCTCTTATATCTCCTCCTGTAAGGAGAGAGAGATGGGATGATAGCGGGATGATGGATGATAGAGGGATGATGGATGATAGAGGGATGATGGAGGGATGATGGATGATAGAGGGATGATGGATGATAGAGGGATGATGGAGGGATGATGGATGATAGAGGGATGATGGATGATAGAGGGATGATGGATGATAGAGGGATGATGGATGATAGAGGGATGATGGAGGGATGATGGAGGGATGATGGATGATAGAGGGATGATGGAGGGATGATGGATGATAGAGGGATGATGGAGGGATGATGGATGATAGAGGGATGATGGAGGGATGATGGATGATAGAGGGATGATGGAGGGATGATGGATGATGGAGGGATGATGGATGATGGAGGAATAATGGATGATAGAGGGATGATGGATGATAGAGGGATATTGGAGGAATAATGGATGATGGATGGATGATAGAGGGATGATGGATGATAGAGGGATGATGGAGGAATAATGGATGATGGAGGAATAATGGATGATGGATGGATGATAGAGGGATGATGGATGATAGAGGGATGATGGAGGAATAATGGATGATAGAGGGATGATGGAGGGATGATGGAGGAATAATGGATGATAGAGAGATGATGGATGATAGAGGGATGATGGAGGGATGATGGATGATAGAGGGATGATGGAGGGATGATAGCGGGATGAGGGAGGGATGATGGAGGAATAATGGATGATGGAGGAATAATGGATGATGGAGGGATGATGGATGATGGAGGGATGATGGATGATAGAGGGATGGATGGATGATAGAGAGATAGATAGATAGGAGATAGATAATAGATAGAGAGATAGGAAATGGATATCTAGCAGCTCATCACATATCTTGGATTGTACATGATCACAACCAGCTCACCCCTTTGAGGCTATGTTCACACTGAGTATGTTTCTGCACGTAGTTTTGAGGTTGATGCGTTCGCTGGGAAGTATACGATATACGGCCGCACAGTGCACACTACGTATGAGCTTACGGCCGGATCGTATACGGCGCCGTGAAACATGAACAAGACCATTGTTTGAGGATGGAAATGTTCCAACTCTGGTCCGTGGATTTCAGTGCGGTCCCGTACGGAGAACTTATTTCAGCCAAATTGAACTTGATTTTTCGATCCAAAAGGTTCTGTGAGTTTTATTGGGCGAAGATTTCCAAGTAAATGACCTGTTTCGGATCGCTTCGAATCAAGCTAGGGAAGCATAACTGTACTACGGGCATACGTTTGCGGTTCGTACGCATCCAGCCGCATGCCGATTTTTCCCACACCCGTAGTTTCAGCCGCACATGTATGGCGGCGTACGAAATGCGGCCGGACTCATACGCAGTGTGAACATAGCCTTAATGTCTAAAAACTTATTACCTATACCACTATTATTTTTAGGCAAAGATAATCTGGTTAAAAGGGTTTCCAGAATTAAGAAAAAAAAAACATAGTTGCTTTTTTCCAAAACAGCGCCACCCTGCTCTTAGGTTGTGTGTGGTATCACAGCTTGGCACTATTCACTTCAGTCGAATACCACACACAAACTAATTCTAATCTTAATCACTTTAAATTTTTTTTGTGGTTCTATATGTGAAATGTAGAGAAGCCTCGCCTGCTTGACTGGAATCGCCCCCGGGACGTCCTGTGCCGGGTACATTTCTTCCAACAGAAGGAGGCAATCACGCCTGGGAAAGAGGCCCGGTGGCATTTGAGGGAGCCGAGCTCACTCTCCTCCCAGATCTATCCAGACGCACCTTGGCCATGCGCCATATACTTCGCCCCCTCCTGGATGCCATTTGAGGCGCCGGGGCATCCTACAGATGGGGCTATCCTTTCCACCTTATGAAACAGCACGCTGGGTCCACTTACCTGCTCCGCTCACCAAAGGATCTGCCAGGTGCTTTGGATCTACTCGGCCTATCCTCGCTTCACCTGCCGGACTGGACGGATCCAGTCCTCCCGCTCCCGCCAGCTGGCCTCGTTACCGGAAACCGCTCCCTGAGACCGGAACCACGTAGATCCCGCTCTCCCCGCCACGGGGGCTCCCGCTCCCTTCCACCACAGGGAGCGCCGCTCACCGCCTGATCGCCCACCGGAGCCCTGCTGAGTGCCAGTTCCCTTTAGCAGTTGGATCGTCACGTTGGCCTGATGCTGCTTCTTGATTACAGGTTGGAAGTTACCGCCCGTTGCGGTGTATCTGTGGAGCTCGGTGTTTCAGTTGCTCTCTTCCCTCGGCTGAGACTGAGCATGGTTGCCATCTCTAGGCGGTGCTGACATCAGGAACTGTCCCTAACCTCATCTTGGGGGCAGAGGGAGAGCTGGGGTGGGGGCTGGGGCAGAGGGAGAGCTAGGGTGAAGGCAGAGGGAGAGCTGGGGCGGGGGCAGAGGGACAGCTGGGGGGCTGGGGCAGAGGGAGAGCTGGGGGGGGGGGGGAACGGGGGAGAGGAAGAGCTGGGGTGGGGGCAGAGGGAGAGCTGGGAGGGCTAGGGGCAAACGGGGGGCTGGGAGAGGGAGGGGTGGAGGCAGAGGGAGAGCTGGGGTGGGGGCAGAGGAAGAGCTGGGGTGGGGACAGAGGGAGAGCGGGGGCTAGGGCAGAGGGAGAGCTGGGGTGGGGGTGGGGGCAGAGGAAGAGCTGGGGTGGGGGCTGGGGCAGAGGGAGAGCTGAGGGGGGGACTGGGGCAAAGGGAGAGCTGGGGGGGGGGGGACTGGGGCAGAGGGGGAGCTCTGAGAACACAGGCTCCCCTCCTGGTCTCCTGCACTTGCACCGGAGGTCCCCGGTGTCCGGAGGAGGCAGCCGCTGCAGGGACAGCTACTGTATGTTCGGGGCTAGAGTTGCAGTTGCTGGAGATGTACAGCGGGATAGAGGGGCGCAGTGCAGACCCCCGATCCCGCTGTACATCTCCAGCAACTGCAACTCCAGCCCCTGGCCCCCTCGGGCCCCATAGCGACGGCGTCCCCTGCCCCCGTGGTAGCTACGCCAGTGGCCTAAATGGCCTGCCCCCTGCCCCAAGCGAGTCAGATCCGACATCCCCTCACTCTGCTATTGCCTCCTATCTTACTGAATCTGGCCTTCCAGCCTTGTCTGAGGAGAACGCATCGCTGCTCGTATCCCCCATTACGCCCACTGAATGGCAATGGGCGATTAAGTCGTCGCCTTCGGATAAGGCCACGGGGCCAGATGGGCTCACTCTGCCCCACTACAAAACCTTTGGCCCCCTTCTTCGAGACCACTTTCTGTCCGCCTTCAATTCTGTCTCCGCTGGCTTTTCTCTCCCCAACGATGCCCTCCGTGCCCATATATCAGTCATCAGTCATCGTTCTTCTCCAAAATCCTGGCCGCCCGACTTACCCCCCTTCTACAATCGATCATGCACCCCGACCAGACTGGGTTTATGCCCATGCGGGAGGCTCGGGATAACACCACCAGGGCCATTAATGTAGCTCACTTTGCCCGCTCCAAAGCCCTCCCCACCATGTTCCTGTCCACGGACGCAGAGAAGGCCTTTTCTCTTTGCCACACTTCGCCATGTCGGTCTTGGCCCACGTATGTTGGAGTGGATTGGCTCTCGGTCAACGGCCTTCTCTCGGCGTCCTTCCCCATATCTAATGGAACGCGGCAAGGTTGCCCCCTCTCTCCTCTTATCTTCATCTTGACCCTTGAGCCCTTTCTCCGACATATGAGACAAAACCCGAGTATTCCCGGGATCCGAGTGGGGGCAGTGGATCACAGAGTTGCAGCCTATGCAGACGATTTTTTCTTACCCAACCTTTTGTCTCCCTCCCCAATCTACTTGTGGAGCAATCACGCTACCAGACTCTCTCTAACTATAAAATCAATCTCCAAAAATCCGAGGCACTCAACATCTCACTCCCTACCTCTGTGGCGACATCTCTTGAGTCCGCTTTCCCTTTCTGCTGGTCCCGCACGTCTCTCAAATACCTGGGAATCCAGCTCACGTCCTATGTTTCAGACCTATTCCGCGAGAACTTTCCCTCCATGCTCGAGGTAGTGGAGAAAGACTTGCTTCGGTGGCACAAGGGCACCTTCTCCTGGTTCGGAAGGTGCTCAATTTTTTAAATTAATGTCCTGCCCGCCTCTTATATCTTTTTCAGGCCCTCCCGGTGGCGGTCCCCTTGTCTTACTTTAAGCAACTTACCTCACTTCTCGTTAAATTTATCTGGGCCCACAAACAACCCTGACTGGCAAAGGAGGTTCTGTATCGCCCCAAATCACGAGGTGGCCTTGGCCTACCTAATCTTTACCAATATTATGTTGCCTCCCACCTTTCTAGGGTTCTGGACTGGCAACGTCACGCCCCCACGAAACTGTGGGTAAACCTGGAGATGGCGCTCACGCCGTTGCCCTTGTTGGCGGCCCCATGGTTGCCAGACTCAGCCTGCCTGATGGGCTTCCACCCCACTATTGTCCCAATGCTGCGGGTCTGCCAAAAACACCTCTCCTCTGGCTTTTTGGCTCCTCATCCTTCCCCGTTTTTCCCAATCCTCGGCAACCAGTCTTTCGCACCTGGAGTGGAGGACTCAGCCTTCCGCCCCTGGGTCCAGGCCGGCACTTTTTGGGTGACTTCTTTTCTCAGGGGATCCGTCTGGCTATCTCTCTCGGACCTCAATAGCATGACGGATCCCGTGCCCCTGGGGTTCTGGAGTTCTCCATCACCTAATCAATGCCGCCAGGGCCTGTTTCCCTGCCCTATGGTGCCAACTCAACCCCCCTACCATTGCTATGTGGATTCGGAAAGTGGAGGACATTAAACGCATGGAGGACCTCACGGCTCAACTGAACGGCCATACGTCCCGGTTCTACCGGATGTAGCTTTATTGGGATCAGTTCACCGAAACCGACAAATACAGATTTCTGCTGGCTCAGTGAGGAGTTGCCCACTCCCGTACTTTCCCCTACCTTACCCCTCTCCCGCTAGTCTTCCTGAGACTTTATCTTCCCCCTCTGACTTCTCCTCTCACCTTTCAACCATCCACTCTTACTTTCCCTCGGCTCTTCATGTTGAGGGATGGCTCACTCCCTACCCCTGCCGATGGCATGCGTCATCTCCCACCGGGAGCAGTTGATGGATTCAATCTGCCTGTTTTGATGTCGCTGGGCATATACGTGCACTAATGTACTTCTGTGAGTGCCTCGGCGCTCACTGTTTGCGATGCCAACTTATTTCCCTGTTTTCTTCTTCCCTGAAAAAGTTGAAAAATTTGAATAAAATTTAGAATAAAAAAAAAAAAAAAGAATACTAAGTAATCGCTCTGCCACCCAAGCTCCGCATGTTCTTAAGGACCCTCTTGGCAACCCTAAATGCCACTGTAGGGACATTGTGAAGTATCATGAAGTATTGAAAACTCTGCCCTCTGGAACATCCCCGGGCCATGACGACTTTACATATTTATATTACAAAACTTTCTCCTCTTTCCTTCTTCCAAGATTTGTCCCCCTCTTTAACACTTTCCCGCACTGTCCCTACTTTTTTACATTCATCCATTACTCTCATCCCCAAAGCTGATAAGGATCCCTCTGATCCCTCTAATTATAGGCCTATTGCCCGAATAAACTCCAACTTATTCCAATTATTTGCTAAATAATTAGCTACATGTCTGGGATATTGGCTTCCTACCTCAATACATAAGGACCAGGTTGGTTTTGTCCCTGGATGCAGAAGCGGACAACACACGTAGGGCAGTAGACATAATTGACATGGTAAAGAAGCGGTTGGGCCAGGCCCTGATGCTTCACTTAGATGCTGAGAAAGCGTTTGATCGCTTAAGCTGGCCTTTCCTCTTTGAAGCTCTGCGGTCTTACAGCATCCCAGGCCCGTTCCTGGCTGAGCTCCATGGCCTTTATTCTACTCCTACAGCCCATCAATTGTCTGAATCCTTCACAATTCGTAATGGCCCATGTCAGGGCTTCCATTGTTGTTTGCATTATGTATTGCGCCCCTGGCATGTGCCATTCAAAACAACCCTGACACCTGGGGGGGCGTTCCTTACGCTGTATCCACTCGCTGCACGGAGCCGGCAGACAGCGGGAGTCAGATGCTGAGATTTCTGGTTCGTACGAACCAGAAATTGGGCAGGTTTGCTCATCTCTACTGCTGAGTCCATATCTGGGCCACGTGTGCGTCTAGGTTTACGCTGTACTCCCGTGAGTCTCCCCTTTTTTTGCTATCACTCCTCTGTCAGTGGGAATGACTCCCGCGGAGGTGAGGAATTGGCTGAGTAAGAACCTATTTCAGTTTGCGGATGTAGTGGATCCTCTTACGCGGACTCTCCTACCCTTTCATAAGCTTAGAGAAAAATGTGATCTTCCACGATCAGAGAACTTTTCCTATTTGAGTATCCAACACTTTATGCAGACGGTCTTTGACTTTCTCACAGTTTCTACTGCAACGGCCTTTGGACAACTGGTAAGGTCAGGTGGGTCCAAATTCTGAGCTCGCTGGTGGATGACTTGCCAGTTTGACACAGGTACATGGACAGGTGGGAGATTGCCCTATCGAGGACTATTGCGCCTGAATTATGGCAAGTGATATGGAGTAGTGCAGCGTCTTCATCAATCTGCACTATTTATAAAGAAACACATTATAAACTTCTAATGGGTTGGTATCATACCCTCACAAAAATCCCGCCAGTATGTTGGCGCTGCAACGCATTGGTGGTCTCCCTACTCCATATCTTCTGAGACTGCCCACTCATTTTTAGGCTACTGGTCTCGAGTGGTGGAGTTATTCTACACGATATTGGATAGCTGGATCCGCCTGGACCCTCTGATTGTCTTATTTAGTGTTACTCCTAAGGCCCTAGGTAAGAAGGCCATGAAATGAGCGCTTCATATGTTGACTGCGGCCAACTGGAAGCAGACCGCCCCTCCGTCCTATGAGGATCGTATAGCTAGAATTAAGGACATAACAAGTCTAGAACGTCTTGCAGCATCCCCTAAACTACCAGTTGCCACTGTTTGAGCTCCTTTGGGGGGGGGGGGGGGTTGTGAACGCTCTGGTTTATCGAGTTGACCTGAATACCGATTCTTTCTGTTTTTTGGTCAGTTCTTTCCACCCTGTTCATCCTCTTCCTCCCTGCCCGCCATCCTGTCGTGTTTTCCTTTGTCGTTTTGTCCGTTACAGTGGACGGTGTTTGCTAAGAACCAACACCCCTGCTTTCCCCAGCTGCCCAGTCTGTAACTTTGGTTGGTACTATTGTATTGTTTTCATGCTTCGATGTGTTCACTCTTTCTTTGTATTTTTTATTTGTGTGAAAAATTACAATAAAAACTACATTAAAAAAGAAAATTTACTCCACTCTGGGGAAAAAAAAAAAATCTTAAGCAGTTAAATAAAATGCAAGAATTAGGGCTAGAATTAGACTGACAAAAGTGGGGCGCCTGTTCGGCTGTATAGGGGGGTGAAGGAGGAAGAGGGGGCGTTACGTAGAGAATATGGGAGAAGGGAGGGTGATACATATCTAAGATGTTCACACATATCAGACTACAATTCAGGGAAGAGACTCAGCCGATATTTACAGAGAGTGTTTGTAATGCAAGGAGAGGAATCACTGCGGAAACTTCCAGAATTATGAAAGCAAAGGAGAATTTGGGAATATGTTAAGAACAAGAGAAAAGATGGGAATTAGACTTAGGAATTGAGAAATAGAGAAATGTATATAAAGGGGTGAAAATATATCAGGGTTAAAGGGGAACTCCAGGTAGAGGTTAAAAAAATGAAACTTCTGCAGAAGCATAACGCATTACTTAGGCTAGGTTCACACTGCGTTTTCAGCATCCGTTTAACGCATCCGTTTTTTGCAAAAAACGCATGAAAAACGGATTGCAAAAAACGGATTCATTTGTGTGCATCCATTTTTCCATTGACTTCCATTATAAAAAAAAAACGGATCCGTTTTTTTTGGCGGACCAAAAAACGTTGCTGACCCTATTTTTCTGGACGTTAAAAAAAACGGATCCGTTAAACGGATGCTGAAAACGCAGTGTGAACCTACCTGTCTATCCCAGTTTTGAAACTACCATAAATACATTCGTTTGGGGGGGGTTTGCTCTGCTTTGTGTTTCTGTTCTTCCTGGTTTGGCATTTCCCAGAATGCAATGCTTTCCCTCATGTGAACATCACAGCCCCCACCCATTACAATCAGTAAAATCAGTGCTGCAGCTGCTTCTGTCCGGTTAGAGATGGTGAATCAATAAGGGGATTGGGGGATCCAGCCCCGCCTCCTGTGACATCACGCCCTGCCCCCTGTAGTCAGATACCTCCCCCATGTAGTCAGATACCTCCCCCCATGTAGTCAGATACCTCCCCCATGTAGTCAGATACCTCCCCCATGTAGTCAGATACCTCCCCCCATGTAGTCAGATACCTTCCCATGTTTTCTTCTCCATCTGGCCCAGACCACCATGATGATTTCCTGTAGCTACAAACATTCTGGAAGCAATATAGCTGTTCACCTGAAATAGATTATAAAGCACACAGCCCTTACCATAGCCATTATAGAACTACTCATCCACAACAGATGTTTTATAATACAATTCAGTCCCCAAGACATACAGCTTACACTACATTCCGGATTTATTCAAATTCATTTGGTTTATATGTTTTTTAATCACAAAATATGAACACGTCACGAGGGCCCTGTGCGTCTTGAATGTTAGATTGCATTTTATCTCTTTCTATATATACTATGTGCAATTTTTAGTATATATTTTTCTAGTAAATAAAGCATCTATAGGAATATATAGCTTTGGAGGATTGGTCATTTAGTTTTAGTCATCCTCTTTCCTTCCCTTGGTACAGGGGATTGACCATTGACCTCAGGTATATTATAGTGTGCTGAGCCCCAAGCTGCCAAACTAACATCTCAGGCTCTTGACGTTTCCTTTAACTTCCTTCCCTTTTTCCTACCTATAGGCTCCTATTAAGTAATAATGACTAATAATAATAGAAATAATGTCTTCTGCTGTGCCTCCATATAGTAATAATGCCTCCTGCTGTGCCTCCATATAGTAATAATGCCTCCTGCTGTGCCTCCATATAGTAATAATGCCTCTTGCTGTGCTCCCATATAGTAGTAATGTCTCCTGCTGTGCCCAATATATAATAATAATGTCTCCTGCTGTGCCCAATATATAATAATAATGTCTCCTGCTGTGCCCTCCACGTAGTAATAATGTCACTGGTGTGCCTCCATGTAGTAATAATGTCTCCTGCTGTGCCCTCTATGTAGTAATAATGTCCCCTGCTGTGCCCACACGTAGTAATAATGTCTCCAGCTGTGCCCCCATATAGTAATAATGTCCCCTGCTGTGCCTCCATATAGTAATAATGTCCCCTGCTGTGCCCCTATTAAGTAATAATTTCTCCTTCTGTGCCTCCATATAGTAATAATGTCTCCTGCTGTGCCCCCATATAGTAATAATGTCTCCTGCTGTGCCTCCATATAGTAATAATGTCTCCTGCCGTGCCCCATATAGTAATAATGTCCCCTGCTGTGCCTCCATATAGTAATAATGTCCCCTGCTGTGCCCCTATTAAGTAATAATTTCTCCTTCTGTGCCTCCATATAGTAATAATGTCTCCTGCTGTGCCTCCATATAGTGATAATGTCCCTGGCTGTGCCCCCATATAGTAATAATGTCTCCTGCTGTACCTCCATATAGTAATAATGTCTCCTGCTGTGCCTCCATATAGTAATATCAGCTCCTGCTGTGCCCCATATAGTAATGATGCCTCCTGCTGTGCCCCCATGTGGTGGTAATATCTTCTTCTGTGCCCCCATATACAAATAAAAAAAAATGGCTTTTTTTTCCAATTTCACCACACATTTATTTGGGGGGTATTTGTTTTTACGCCATTCGCCCTGTGGTAAAACTGGCTTGTTATGCATGTTCCTCAAGTTGTTACGATTACGATATGTAACATGTATAACTTTCATTGATCTGATGGCCTGTAAAAAATTTAAACCATTGTTAACAAATATACGTTCCTTAAAATCGCTCCATTCCCAGGGTTATAGCACTTTTATCCTTTGGTCTATGGGGCTGTGTCAGGTGTCAATTTTTGCGCCATGATGTGTTCTTTCTATCGGTACCTTGATTGCGCATATGCGACTTTTTGGATTTGATGCGACCGAAAATGCGCAATTTTGCACTTTGGTATTTTTTGCCGCTTACGCTGTTTACCGGGCGAGATCAGGAATGTGATTAATTAATAGTTCGGGCGATTACGGCTTTTTATTAAGAACAACACTTTTTTTTAACTTATACTAGAAGCCCCCCTGGGGCTAGGGTTATTCCCACCCCCCAGGGTTAGGGTTACTCCCCCTGGGGTTAGGGCTATTCCCCTCTGGGTTTAGGGTTATTCCCCCCCCCCCTGGGGTTAGGGTTATCCCCCTCTGGGGTTAGGGTTGTTCCTCCCCCCCGGGGTTAGGGTATCCCCCCCTCCCTGGGGTTAGAGTTATTCCCCCCTGGGGTTAGGGTAATTCCCCTCTGGGGTTAGGGTTATTCCCCCCCTGGGGTTAGGGTTACTCCCCCTGGGGTTAGGGTTACAACCCTCTGGGGTTAGGGTTATTTCCCCCCCCCCCCCCCCGCCCCTGGGGTTAGGGTTGTTCCCCCCCTGGGGTTAGGTTTATACCCCCTGGGGTTAGGGTTATTCCCCCCCCCCTGGGGTTAGGGTTATTTCCCCCCCCCTGGGGTTAGGGTTATTTCCCCCCCCCTGGGGTTAGGGTTATTTTCCACCCCCCCTGGGGTTAGGGTTATTCCCCCCCCCCTGGGGTTAGGGTTATTTCCCCCCCCCTGGGGTTAGGGTTATTTCCCCCCCCCCCTCCCTGGGGTTAGGGTTATTTCCCCCCCCCCTCCCTGGGGTTAGGGTTATTCCCCCCCCCCGGGGTTAGGGTTATTTCCCCCCCCCCCTGGGGTTAAGATTATTCCCCCACTCCTGGGGTTATGGTTATTTTCCACCCCCCCTGGGGTTAGGGTTATCCCCCCCCCTGGGGTTAGGGTTATTCCCCCCCCCCTGGGGTTAGGGTTATTCCCCCCCCCCCTGGGGTTAGGGTTATTCCCCCCCCCCCCCTGGGGTTAGGGTTATTCCCCCCCCCCCTGGGGTTAGGGTTATTCCCCCCCCCTGGGGTTAGAGTTATTTCCCCCCCCCCCCCCCTCCTGGGGTAATGGTTATTCCCCACCCTGGGGTTAGGGTTATTCTCCCTGGGGGACTTCTAGTATAAGTACACTGATCTCTCATACAGGTTTAGGCTGGGTTCACACTACGTATATTTCAGTCAGTATTGTGGTCCTCACATTGCAACCAAAACCAGGAGTGGATTAAATACACAGAAAGGATCTGTTCACACAATGGTGAAATTGAGTGGATGGCCGCCATTTAATGGCAAATATTTGCTGTTATTTTAAAACAACGGCTGTTATATTGAAATAATGGCCGTTATTTACTGTTATATGGCGGCCATCCACTCAATTTCAACATTGTGTGAACAGATCCTTTCTGTGTATTCGGTGAAGGACCCGAATGCCAAGCCGTGATCAGCACCATTAAGACCCCGGACAGGGTAAGATGTGTGGATTAGCTGGCATGGTCTGATCGCCGTGCCCGGTAATCAGGTAATAGCCGCGGTCCCCGGCTACATGTGGCACGCGGGACCGCGGCCCTGCTCTTAACTCCCTTACCGACCGCGGGGCTTAAATAGACGCCCGCGGTCGTTAAGGTGTTAACAATGTCTCCTGATGTGCCCTCCATATAGTAATGCCTCCTGATGTGCCCCCACTTAGTAATAATGTCCCCTGCTGTTCCTCCATATAGTAGTAATGCCTCCTGCTGTGCTCCCATTAATAATTTCTCCTTCTGTGCCTCCATATAGTAATCATGTCCCCTGCTGTGCCCTTCATTTAGTAATAATGTCCCCTGCTGTGCCTCCATATAGTAATAATGTCCCCTGCTGTGTCCCCATATAGTAATAATGCCTGCTGCCGTGCCCTCCATATAGTAATATCGGCTCCTGCTATGCCCCCATATAGTAATAATATCTCCTGCTGTGTCCTCCATATAGTAATAATGTCCCCTGCTGTGCCTTTATATAGTAATAATGTCTCCTGCTGTGCCCCCATATAGTAATAATGTCTCCTGCTGTGCCTCCATATAGTAATAATGCCCCCTGCTCTGCCCACATATAGTAATACCCCCTGCTGTGCCTCCATATAGTAATAATGTCTCCTGCTGTGCCCCCATATAGAAATAATGCTCCCTGCTGTGCCCTCCATATAGTAATAATGCTCCCTGCTGTGCCATCATAAAGTAATAATGCTCCCTGCTGTTCCCCCATATAGTAATAATGTCCCTGCTGTGCCCTCCATATAGGAATAATGCCTCCTGCTGTGCCTCCATATAGGAATAATGCCCCCATGTAGTAATAATGTCTCCTTCTGTGCCCTCCATATAGTAGTAATGCTCCCTGCTGTGCCTCCATATAGTAATAATGTCCCTTGCTGTGCCCCATTTAGTAATGTCTCCTGCTGTGCCCCCATATAGTAATAATGTCCCCTGCTGTGCCCTCCATACAGTAATAATGCTCCCTGCTGTGCCTCCATATAGTAATAATGTCCCTTTCTGTTCTCCACATAGTAATAATGCCTCCAGCTGTGCCCCATATAGTAATAATGTCCCTTCCTGTGCCTCTATATAGTAATAATGTCCCTTGCTGTGCCTCCATAGTAATGATGCCCCCTTCCCCACTATGTCCCCATAGTGAATGCTCCCTGCCCTGCTGTTTTCCCCATAGTAACGCCCCCTGCCCTGCTGTGCCCCCTGCCTTGCGCTCATAGCATTGCCCACCATTCCACTCCCCCCCCCCCCCCCTCCAGGCCTGGCTGCAGAGTGAGGTCCAAGGTGGTAAGAAGGAAAGAGGGGGAGAGGAAGAGAGAGGAGGTAAAGGGAGGAGAGGAGGTACTATTCTGAGAGAGGTCCGGCTAGCTCCTGAACAGGGAACTGGGCAACCAAGGGGGTTGTGGGGTGTGGGGCTCCCCCGCCCGGGGCTTCAGCAGCAGTGAGTTGGGGACAGAAAGATGAAGTACCCCCCACATCACAGGGAAGGAAGCCGCAGCCTCCGGTGCACACTCTCCCCCTGCGGCCACCAGATTGGAGGAGCGTTCAGCCAAGGGCTCCTAGAGGGTAGGCGGAAGCATGGGGACAAGTTCCAGGCAGGTAGGTGGAAGGAAGTGACTTGCGTGGGCGGAGAGGAAAAATGGCAGCAGGCTGAGGATAAGCCACATCAGCCAGTGGACGCGAGGGGCACCCCATCTCCGAGTCCACTACTAACTAATGCAGGAGCTCGGGCACAGTAGCTCTGTCCATCACGACCCCCTCGCCGCTGACCTTTTTTTATCTGCAGCTGGCTGGTCCGGTGGCCACCGCCGGGGACATCAGCATTCCGCCACTTTTCCTCTCCGCCTGACCGGAACTCAGCCCCAGGCTGCCGCTTACCCTGTTGGAGTCTTCGGATGGACGCCATATCCACAGGGGGAGAGCGTGCATTGGAGGCTGCTGCTTTGTACCCTGTGACTCCATCCTTCCCCTGGCAGCCTCACCAAGCCCGTCCCTCCGCAGAAGGCTGGTGAGGAAGGTGAGAGCTGCGGCCGGGATTGGTGACGGGACATTGTGTGACACCTGTGTCCTGGCACCCAAAGCAAAAGCTTATTTCTTTCCCCACCCCCTGCATTACATCCCATCCTCTATTGTGTCCTATAGATACACACTTAGCGCTAAGTGTAAGAAGTTACACGCATGCAATCATATGGATACGGATTGCTGGGTGTTTGTATGATCATCTATATATCAGTGGTTTCTCCTGCGGTTATTTGGCTTCAGTGTGAGCACAATCTTAGTGCCTGTCCCTACTGTCCCAGGTCACAGCGGCCATGTCCCTGGGAGGCTCCTAAGTAACCAGATGGAGCATGACCCAATCTACAAGACAGCGGATCTGTCACCCTGGGGTTAGGCAGCCCTTACGGCTCTGGTGTGTATATATATATATATATATATATATATATATATATATATATATATATATATATGTAACCACGGCTTCATTGTGATTTTATGTTTTGTAGATCAATCAGAAGTCTCTAGCCCTTGTATATTTACACATTGTTAGGAAACCTCATTAGACTCCACCAAGAAAGTTTGGCAACGCTTTGCTGTTTTACCTGGATGAAAATAAAGTATTATAGAGTTTATAAGCTGGAGGGTCCAGCAGCTTTGTAGTGTCCCAGCACAGGTGTGCCACTAAGCTTTAGTGCACCTGGGTACAGGATCTCGTTCCAGGTTTCCACAGTGGGATATGGTCTTAATGTATTTTGTATTTTCCCCACTAGGTGTCACTACCGTGTTTTCATACACTTTATGTTCTGCACGGCTGAAGGAGGCAATGGGTTACCTGTTCTATGTCACATGTTATTCTTTTGTCCAATCACTGCACAGGCTGTCTCCCTCCTTTCTCTCTTTGCACACACAGCCCACCAATCACTGGGACGTGTACTTGGCCCCTATAAGAGGGAGGTTAGTTCCTGGTGGGAGGACTTCTCTAGTCAGTGCAGCGGGAAGAGAGACACAGACAGGGACAGTTCCTGCTGCAGTGAAGCCAAGGCCGGATTTTTTTAATGCAAGTAACGTCAGCTAGAATGCAGTGCTAGACCCCTCAGGAGGGAGGACGTCCTCTGAAAATCTCCTTGTCCATGCAGGGGATACTCTCTACAGAGTACAGGGCAGTATACCTGAGTATGGTACTGACCCCAGCAGGACAAAGCTGCCACTTGCCTACGTATTCTGTTGTAACGCATACCTGTTCTGAAAGGGTTTGGGAAGTCTGCTCCACCCAGCGCAGGGACTTGGGGCCTCGTACTACCCTTATAGGACGGGTATCCTGACACTGTAGGGCATTAGACAGTCAGATACTAAGTAAGAGCTTTCTCTTCTGCCTCTCTTCACTACGCTATCCCGGCATAGTAGATTGCTCCACTATCCCGGCAAAGTACACAGCCATGCTATCACGGCATAGTAGACTACTCCTCTATCCCGGCAAAGTACACGGCCACGCTATCCCGGCAGAGTACACTCAGTAACCGGACGTTATTCTGGATAAGCTGCTGGACTCTGTCCGTCATTCTGCACCTACAAACCCGGTTACACTTAGATTATTCAAACCTGTGGAAGAAGGGCCTGTCTGACCGGGGGAGAGTACCAACACCACTCCAGGCTATCGGAACCAGTGCCCAAGTGACCACACACCTACCTAACTGCTTCACCGACGCTTCTCTCAGTCATCTTCAGCGGCTGAGGAAGTATCTTCCGTTATCACCGAAGGCTGACCGCAATATAGGGAAGAGCGCTGGGGTCTTACTACAGTACACATGCAGTCCCATGTAACTCCCCTCCTCCTATAACATGCAGTCCCATGTAACTCCCCTCCTCCTATAACATGCAGTCCCATGTAACTCCCCTCCTCCTATAACATGCAGTCCCATGTAACTCCCCTCCTATAACATACAGTCCCATGTAACTTCCCTCCTCCTATAATATACAGTCCCATGTAACTCCTCTCCTATAACATAAAGTCCCATGTAACTCCCCTCCTCCTATAACATACAGTCCCATGTAACTCCCCTCCTATAACATACAGTCCCATGTAACTCCCCTCCTCCTATAACATACATTCCCATGTAACTCCCCTCCTATAACATACAGTCCCATGTAACTCCCCTCCTCCTATAACATACAGTCCCATGTAACTCCCCTCCTCCTATATCATACAGTCCCATGTAACTCCCCTCCTCCTATAACATACAGTCCCATGTAACTCCCCTCCTATACCATACAGTCCCATGTAACTCCCCTCCTATAACATACAGTCCCATGTAACTCCCCTCCTATAACATACAGTCCCATGTAAGACCCTTCCTATAACATAGTCCCATGTAACTCTCCTCCTATAACATACAGTCCCATGTAACTCCCCTCCTATAATATACAGTCCCATGTAACTTCCCTCCTATAACATACAGTCCCATGTAACTCCCCTCCTCCTGTAACATACAGTCCCATGTAACTCCCCTCCTCCTATAACATGCAGTTCCATGTAACTCCCCTCCTCCTATAACATACAGTCCCATGTAACTCCCCTCCTCCTATAACATACAGTCCCATGTAACTCCCCTCCTCCTATAACATACAGTCCCATGTAACTCCCCTCCTCCTATAACATACAGTCCCATGTAACTCCCCTCCTCCTATAACATACAGTCCCATGTAACTCCCCTCCTATACCATACAGTCCCATGTAACTCCCCTCCTATAACATACAGTCCCATGTAACTCCCCTCCTATAACATACAGTCCCATGTAAGACCCTTCCTATAACATACAGTCCCATGTAACTCTCCTCCTATAACATACAGTCCCATGTAACTCCCCTCCTATAATATACAGTCCCATGTAACTTCCCTCCTATAACATACAGTCCCATGTAACTCCCCTCCTCCTGTAACATACAGTCCCATGTAACTCCCCTCCTCCTATAACATGCAGTTCCATGTAACTCCCCTCCTCCTATAACATACAGTCCCATGTAACTCCCCCCCTCCTATAACATACAGTCCCATGTAACTCCCCTCCTCCTATAACATACAGTCCCATGTAACTCCCCCCTCCTCCTATAACATACAGTCCCATGTAACTCCCCTCCTCCTATAACATACAGTCCCATGTAACTCCCCCCTCCTCCTATAACATACAGTCCCATGTAACTCCCCTCCTCCTATAACATACAGTCCCAGGTAACTCCCCTCCTATAACAAACAGTCCCATGTAACCCCCCTCCTCCTATAACATACAGTCCCATGTAACTCCCTTCCTATAACATACAGTCCCATGTAACTCCCTTCCTATAACATACAGTCCCATGTAACTCCTCTCCTATAACATACAGTCCCATGTAACTCCCCTCCTCCTATAACATACAGTCCCATGTAACTCTCCTCCTCCTATAACATACAGTCCCATGTAACTCCCTTCCTATAACATACAGTCCCATGTAACTCCTCTCCTATAACATACAGTCCTATGTAACTCCCCTCCTCCTATAACATACAGTCCCATGTAACTCTCCTCCTCCTATAACATACAGTCCCATGTAACTCCCCTCCTCCTATAACATACAGTCCCATGTAACTCCCCTCCTATACCATACAGTCCCATGTAACTCCCCTCCTATAACATACAGTCCCATGTAACTCCCCTCCTATAACATACAGTCCCATGTAAGACCCTTCCTATAACATACAGTCCCATGTAACTCTCCTCCTATAACATACAGTCCTATGTAACTCCCCTCCTCCTATAACATACAGTCCCATGTAACTCTCCTCCTCCTATAACATACAGTCCCATGTAACTCCCCTCCTCCTATAACATACAGTCCCATGTAACTCCCCTCCTATACCATACAGTCCCATGTAACTCCCCTCCTATAACATACAGTCCCATGTAACTCCCCTCCTATAACATACAGTCCCATGTAAGACCCTTCCTATAACATACAGTCCCATGTAACTCTCCTCCTATAACATACATTCCCATGTAACTCCCCTCCTATAATATACAGTCCCATGTAACTTCCCTCCTATAACATACAGTCCCATGTAACTCCCCTCCTCCTATAACATACAGTCCCATGTAACTCCCCTCCTCCTGTAACATACAGTCCCATGTAACTCCCCTCCTCCTATAACATGCAGTTCCATGTAACTCCCTCCTATAACAAACAGTCCCATGTAACCCCCCTCCTCCTATAACATACAGTCCCATGTAACTCCCTTCCTATAACATACAGTCCCATGTAACTCCCTTCCTATAACATACAGTCCCATGTAACTCCTCTCCTATAACATACAGTCCCATGTAACTCCCCTCCTCCTATAACATACAGTCCCAGGTAACTCCCCTCCTATAACAAACAGTCCCATGTAACCCCCCTCCTCCTATAACATACAGTCCCATGTAACTCCCTTCCTATAACATACAGTCCCATGTAACTCCTCTCCTATAACATACAGTCCTATGTAACTCCCCTCCTCCTATAACATACAGTCCCATGTAACTCCCCTCCTCCTATAACATACAGTCCCATGTAACTCCCCTCCTCCTATAACATACAGTCCTATGTAACTCCCCTCCTCCTATAACATACAGTCCCATGTAACTCCCCTCCTCCTATAACATACAGTCCCATGTAACTCCCCTCCTCCTATAACATGCAGTCCCATGTAACTCCCCTCCTATAACATACAGTCCCATGTAACTTCCCTCCTATAACATACAGTCCCATGTAAGACCCTTCCTATAACATACAGTCCCATGTAACTCTCCTCCTATAACATACAGTCCCATGTAACTCCCCTCCTATAATATACAGTCCCATGTAACTTCCCTCCTATAACATACAGTCCCATGTAACTCCCCTCCTCCTGTAACATACAGTCCCATGTAACTCCCCTCCTCCTATAACATGCAGTTCCATGTAACTCCCCTCCTCCTATAACATACAGTCCCAGGTAACTCCCCTCCTATAACAAACAGTCCCATGTAACTCCCCTCCTCCTATAACATACAGTCCCAGGTAACTCCCCTCCTATAACAAACAGTCCCATGTAACCCCCCTCCTCCTATAACATACAGTCCCATGTAACTCCCTTCCTATAACATACAGTCCCATGTAACTCCCTTCCTATAACATACAGTCCCATGTAACTCCTCTCCTATAACATACAGTCCCATGTAACTCCCCTCCTCCTATAACATACAGTCCCATGTAACTCCCCTCCACCTATAACATACAGTCCCATGTAACTCCCCTCCACCTATAACATACAGTCCCATGTAACTCCCCTCCTCCTATAACATACAGTCCCATGTAACTCCCCTCCTATAACATACAGTCCCATGTAACTCCTCTCCTATAACATACAGTCCCATGTAAGTCCCCTCCTATAATATAAAGTCCCATGTAACTCCCCTCCTATAACATACAGTCCCATGTAACTCCCCTCCTCCTATAACATGCAGTCCCATGTAACTCCCCTCCTCCTATAACATACAGTCCCATGTAACTCCCCTCCTATAACATACAGTCCCATGTAACTCTCCTCCTATAACATACAGTCCCATGTAACTCCCCTCCTCCTATAACATACAGTCCCATGTAACTCCCCTCCTATAACATACAGTCCCATGTAACTCCCCTCCTCCTATAACATACAGTCCCATGTAACTCCCCTCCTATAACATACAGTCCCATGTAACCCCCCTCCTCCTATAACATACAGTCCTATGTAACTTCCCTCCTCCAATAACATACAGTCCCATGTAACTCCCCTCCTCCTCTAACATACAGTCCCATGTAACTCCCCTCCTCCTATAACATACAGTCCCATGTAACTCCCCTCCTATAACATACAGTCCCAGGTAACTCCCCTCCCATAACATACAGTCCCATGTAACTCCCCTCCTCCTATAACATACAGTCCCATGTAACTCCCCTCCTATAATATACAGTCCCATGTAACTCCCCTCCTCCTATAACATACAGTCCTATGTAACGGCCCTCCTCCTGTAACATACAGTCCCATGTAAATCCCCTCCAATAACATACAGTCCCAGGTAACATCCCTCCTATAACATACAGTCCCATGTAACTCCCCTCCTCCTCTAACATACAGTCCCATGTAACTCCCCTCCTCCTATAACATACAGTCCCATGTAACTCCCCTCCTATAACATACAGTCCCATGTAACTCCCCTCCTATAACATACAGTCCCATGTAACTCCCCTCCTCCTATAACATACAGTCCTATGTAACGGCCCTCCTCCTGTAACATACAGTCCCATGTAAATCCCCTCCAATAACATACAGTCCCAGGTAACTTCCCTCCTATAACATACAGTCCCATGTAACTCCCCTCCTCCTCTAACATACAGTCCCATGTAACTCCCCTCCTCCTATAACATACAGTCCCATGTAACTCCCCTCCTATAACATACAGTCCCATGTAACTCCCCTCCTCCTATAACATACAGTCCTATGTAACGGCCCTCCTCCTGTAACATACAGTCCCATGTAAATCCCCTCCAATAACATACAGTCCCAGGTAACTTCCCTCCTATAACATACAGTCCCATGTAACTCCCCTCCTCCTCTAACATACAGTCCCATGTAACTCCCCTCCTCCTATAACATACAGTCCCATGTAACTCCCCTCCTATAACATACAGTCCCATGTAACTCCCCTCCTATAATATACAGTCCCATGTAACTCCCCTCCTCCTATAACATACAGTCCCATTTAACTCCCTCCTATAACATACAGTCCCATGTAACTCCTCTCCTATAACATACAGTCCCATGTAACTCATCTCCTATAACATACAGTCCCATGTAACTCCCTCCCCCCACTTGCAGCTCCTCTTTCCAGGGCACGAGGGTCATGTGACTCGGGACCATCACGTGACTTGAGCAGTGACTCTCAGCCTCTCATACACTGGTATAACCATCAGGTGGAGAAGACAGAAAAGAGTTACTGTTTCTAACCAATCATAGTGCGAAAAGGGCGGGGCTCAGCGAAACCGGAAGTCTATTCTTGCTTTGAGGAGACTGCAGCAGGTGAGGGGGATCCTGACTGAGTTAGATATGGCGGGAAACTGGTGTGAGGGGAGAGCGCCCACTCCTAATACACCGACTACTGGTCTCCCTGTATATTATATCCTTATATTACACTACTACTACTGTATACTATACTGCCCTGTATATTATATCCTTATATTATACTACTACTACTGTATACTATACTGCCCTGTATATTATATCCTTATATTACACTACTACTGTATACTATACTGCCCTGTATATTATATCCTTATATTACACTACTACTACTACTGTATACTATACTGCCCTGTATATTATATCCTTATATTACACTACTGGTGTATACTATACTGCCCTGTATATTATATCCTTATATTACACTACTACTACTACTGTATACTATACTGCCCTGTATATTATATCCTTATATTACACTGCTACTGTATACTATACTACCCTGTATATTATATCCTTATATTACACTACTACTGTATACTATACTGCCCTGTATATTATATCCTTATATCACACTACTACTGTATACTATACTGCCCTGTATATTATATCCTTATATTACACTACTACTACCGTATACTATACTGCCCTGTATATTATATCCTTATACAGGGGCTGGCTGGCAAATTTTAGCCTGGGGGGCAGGTACACAGCAGTGGCCCATGAGTAGCCGGCTAGCGGCCCATCCTTCAAGGACCACTCTGGTCCTTACCTTTTATTACGCTCCCCACATCGGTGCGAGGAAGGTAGATGCCACCCACTCCAATACTTCCTCCAGCGGCAATGTTCTCACAGTTCGGATAACACATTGAGCCCTTCCAGTCATTTGTAAACAAGGAATTCCTACTGTTCCCTGTGAAGGGGTCGGAAGTCCATGGGAGGACTCAGCGCTGACACCGAGCCATAGTCCCATAGACTTACATTGACAAAGAGACTTCTGGCCCTTTCACACAGAGCAGTAGGAATTCCCTGGTCACAAATGACCAGAAGGGCTGGAGACATTATCCAAACTGTGCTGCTGGCAGAAGTACAGGCCCGGGTTATCATCCACCATCCCTGCACTGATGTTGGGAGGGTAATATTTGGTAAGAGCACAATTGTGCTGATATTGTTTTCAGCTGCACAGTATAGATTTACTGTGCATCTCCCCGAGGCTACCAACCACTGGGTATAAGATGCTGGGAAAGCTGGGTGACCTCCATTACACTGAGTACAATACAAGATGCTGGGAAACTGGGGTTTCTGTATTTTCAACATAATCACTTTTCCCTCCACATGATCACTTTTGCTGTCAAAATTCCCCCGCCCCCCTCATGTGCACACCCCCTATTAGTAAAAATAATAATAAACATGGGATGCTGTGTGTGTGTGGAGGGGGGGAGGGCTGCAGGTTATGCTGTGGGGGGGGGCTGCAGGGGATGCTGTGTGTGGAGATTGGGGGGCTGCAGGGGATGGTGTGTGTGGGGGGTATGGGGGGCTGCAGGGGATGCTGTGTGTGTGGAGGGGGGCTGCAGGAGATGCTGTGTGTAAGGATGGGAGGGGTGCAGGGGATGCTGTGTGTGTGG
Source organism: Dendropsophus ebraccatus (assembly GCF_027789765.1). NCBI lineage: Eukaryota > Metazoa > Chordata > Amphibia > Anura > Hylidae > Dendropsophus > Dendropsophus ebraccatus. The sequence goes on along the minus strand of NC_091466.1, from coordinate 3,426,665 downwards.
GGATGGGGGGGCTGCAGGGGATGCGGTGTTTGCGGATAGGGGGCTGCAGGGGATGCGGTGTTTGCGGATAGGGGGCTGCAGGGGATGCTGTGTGGGGGGGATGGAGGGGGCTGCAGGGGATGCTGTGTGTGTGGGGGGATGGAGGGGGCTGCAGGGGATGCTGTGTGTGTGTGGGGATAGGGGGGGATGGAGGGGATGCTGTGTGTGTGTGGGGATAGGGGGGGCTGCAGGGGATGCTGTGTGTGTGTGGGGATAGGGGGGGGCTGCAGGGGATGCTGTGTTTGGGGATAGGGGGGTCTGCAGGGGATGCTGTGTTTGGGGATAGGGGGGGCTGCAGGGGATGCTGTGTGTGGGGATGGGGGGGCTGCAGGGGATGCTGTGTGTGGAAGGATGGGGGTCTGCAGGGGATGCTGTGTGTGTAGGGATGGGGGGGCTGGAGGGGATGCTGTGTGTGTAGGGATGGGGGTCTGCAGGGGATGCTGTGTGTGGGGATAGGGGGCTGCAGGGGATGCTGTGTGGGGGGGATGGAGGGGTCTGCAGTGGATGCTGTGTGTGTGGGCATAGGGGGTCTGCAGGGGATGCTTTGTTTGGAAATAGGGGGGGGTCTGCAGGGGATGCTGTGTGTGTTGGGATGGGGGGGCTGCAGGGGATGCTATGTTCGGGTATAGGGGGGTCTGCAGGGGATGCTGTGTTTGGGGATGGGGGGGGCTGCAGGGGATGCTGTGTGTGTGTGGGGATAGGGGGGGCTGCAGGGGATGCTGTGTGTGTGTGGGGATAGGGGGGGGGCTGCAGGGGATGCTGTGTGTGTGGGGATGGGGGGGCTGCAGGGGATGCTGTGTGTGGGGATTGGGGGGCTGCAGGGGATGCTGTGTGTGGGGGGTATGGGGGGCTGCAGGGGATGCTGTGTGTGTGGAGGGGGGCTGCAGGAGATGCTGTGTTTAAGGATGGGGAGGGGGTGCAGGGGATGCTGTGTGGGGGGGGGGTGGGGGGGGCTGCAGGGGATGCTGTGTGTGTGTGGGGATAGGGGGGGGGGCTGCAGGGGATGCTGTGTGTGTGGGGATGGGGGTCTGCAGGGGATGCTGTGTTTGGGGATAGGGGGGGCTGCAGGGGATGCTGTGTTTGGGGATAGGGGGGGCTGCAGGGGATGCTGTGTTTGGGGATAGGGGTGGGCTGCAGGGGATGCTGTGTGTGTGGGAGGATGGGGGGCTGCAGGGGATGCTGTGTGTGTAGGGATGGGGGGCTGCAGGGGATGCTGTGTGTGGGGATAGGGGGGGCTGCAGGGGATGCTGTGTGTGTGGGGATGGGGGTCTGCAGGGGATGCTGTGTGTGTGTGGGGATGGGGGTCTGCAGGGGATGCTGTGTGTGTGGGGATGGGGGTCTGCAGGGGATGCTGTGTGTAAGGATGGGGGGGTGCAGGGGATGCTGTGTGTGGGGGGATGGGGGGGGGGCTACAGGGGATGCTGTGTGGGGGGGATGGGGGGCAGCAGGGGATGCTGTGTTTGGGGATAGGGGGGGCTGCAGGGGATGCTGTGTGTGGGGGGATGGAGGTCTGTAGGGGATGCTGTGTGTGGGGATAGGGGGGCTGCCGGGGATGCTGTGTGTGTGGGGATGGGGGTCTGCAGGGGATTCTGTGTGTGTGGGGATGGGGGTCTGCAGGGGATGCTGTGTGTGGGGGGATGGGGGGGCTACAGGGGATGCTGTGTGTGGGGGGATGGGGGTCTGCAGGGGATGCTGTGTTTGGGGATAGGGGTCTGCAGCGGATGCTGTGTGGGGGGGATGGAGGGGTCTGCAGGGGATGCTGTGTGTGTGGGGATAGGGGGTCTGCAGGGGATGCTGTGTTTGGAGATAGGGGGGTCTGCAGGGGATGCTGTGTTTGGGGATAGGGGGGTCTGCAGGGGATGCTGTGTGGGGGGGATGGAGGGGTCTGCAGGGGATGCTGTGTGTGTGGGGATGGGGGTCTGCAGGAGATGCTGTGTGGGGGGGATGGGGGGGGCTACAGGGGATGCTGTGTGTGGGGGGATGGGATGGGGGGGCTGCAGGGGATGCTGTGTTTGGAGATAGGGGGGTCTGCAGGGGATGCTGTGTTTTTGGGGATAGGGGGGGCTGCAGGGGATGCTGTGTTTGGGGATGGGATGGGGGGGCTGCAGGGGATGCTGTGTTTGGAGATAGGGGGGGCTGCAGGGGATGCTGTGTTTGGGGATAGGGGTGGGCTGCAGGGGATGCTGTGTGTGTGGGAGGATGGGGGGCTGCAGGGGATGCTGTGTGTGTAGGGATGGGGGTCTGCAGGGGATGCTGTGTTTTTGGGGATAGGGGGGGCTGCAGGGGATGCTGTGTTTTTGGGGATAGGGGGGGCTGCAGGGGATGCTGTGTGTGTAGGGATGGGGGTCTGCAGGGGATGCTGTGTGGGTGGGGATGGGGGTCTGCAGGGGATGCTGTGTGTGGGGGGATGGGGGGGCTACAGGGGATGCTGTGTTTGGGGATGGGATGGGGGGGCTGCAGGGGATGTTGTGTTTGGAGATAGGGGGGTCTGCAGGGGATGCTGTGTTTTTGGGGATAGGGGGGGCTGCAGGGGATGCTGTGTGTGTAGGGATGGGGGTCTGCAGGGGATGCTGTGTGTGGGGGGATGGGGGGGCTACAGGGGATGCTGTGTGTGGGGGATGGGGGTCTGCAGGGGATGCTGTGTGGGGATGGGGGGCTGCAGGGGATGCTGTGTGGGGATGGGGGGCTGCAGGGGATGCTGTGTGTGTGTGGGGATAGGGAGGGCTGCAGGGGATGCTGTGTGTGGGGGGGGGGGGAATGGGGGCTGCAGGGGATGCTGTGTGGGGATGGGGGTCTGCAGGGGATGCTGTGTGTGTGGGGATAGGGAGGGCTGCAGGGGATGCTGTGTGGGGGGGGGGAATGGGGGTTGCAGGGGATGCTGTGTGTGTGGGGATAGGGAGGGCTGCAGGGGATGCTGTGTGGGGGGGGGGAATGGGGGTTGCAGGGGATGCTGTGTGGGGATGGGGGTCTGCAGGGGATGCTGTGTGGGGATGGGGGTCTGCAGGGGATGCTGTGTGTGGGGAGGGATAGAGGAGCTGCAGGGATTGCTCTGTAGGCCTCCCCTGTACAGTAATTACCTGGCTCCCTGCAGACCACCATCTTCTCTATTTTCCGGCTCCTCTATCCAGGCTGTATTAGTGGCAGCTGGGGGGAGAGAGCAGCCTCTAGTGGCTGGAGGGAGAAGGTGCAGCAATTTACTTTTAACTATAAGCCTCATAGGCTTTAGTTAAAAGTATAGGAGTCTGCTGAGGGGGCGGGGTTTGACGGCGTGGAGGGGGCGGAGCTTCAGCGGCGGCCCGCAATACAGCCTGGCCTCTCAGCGCTCTTAGGTGACAGAGAAAAGAGCGCTGGGGAGGCAAGAAGCTGCAGGGCGGCCCTGACACCATCAACCAGCTGTCAGTGAGTGACAGCTGTGCGGCCCTTTAATGAAGTGGGGAAGAACGGCCCGGGGGGCAGATGCCACCCTGCCCCCCAGCCCAGCCCGCCCCTGTCCTTATATTACACTACTACTACTGTATACTATACTGCCCTGTATATTATATCCTTATATTACACTACCACTACTGTATACTATACTGCCCTGTATATTATATCCTTATATTACACTACTACTACTGTATACTATACTGCCCTGTATATTATATCCTTATATTACACTACTACTGTATACTATACTGCCCTGTATATTATATCCTTATATTACACTACTACTACTGTATACTATACTGCCCTGTATATTATATCCTTAGATTACACTACTACTACTGTATACTATACTGCCCTGTATATTATATCCTTATATTACACTACTACTACTGTATACTATACTGCCCTGTATATTATATCCTTAGATTACACTACTACTACTGTATACTATACTGCCCTGTATATTATATCCTTATATTACACTCCTACTGTATACTATACTGCTCTGTATATTATATCCTTATATTACACTACTACTACTGTATACTATACTGCCCTGTATATTATATCCTTATATTACACTATACTGCCCTGTATATTATATCCTTATATTACACTACTACTACTGTATACTATACTGCCCTGTATATTATATCCTTATATTACACTACTACTACTGTATACTATACTATACTGCCCTGTATATTATATCCTTATATTACACTACTACTGTATACTATACTGCCCTGTATATTATATCCTTATATTACACTACTACTACTGTATACTATACTGCCCTGTATATTATATCCTTATATTACATTACTACTACTGTATACTATAATGCCCTGTATATTATATCCTTATATTACACTACTACTCCTACTGTATACTATACTGCCCTGTATATTATATCCTTATATTACACTACTACTGTATACTATACTGCCCTGTATATTATATCCTTATATTACACTACTCCTACTGTATACTATACTGCCCTGTATATTATATCCTTATATTACATTACTACTGTATACTATACTGTCCTGTATATTATATCCTTATATTACACTACTACTACTGTATACTATACTGCCCTGTATATTATATCCTTATATTACATTACTACTACTGTATACTATACTGTCCTGTATATTATATCCTTATATTACACTACTACTACTGTATACTATACTGCCCTGTATATTATATCCTTATATTACATTACTACTGTATACTATACTGTCCTGTATATTATATCCTTATATTACACTACTACTACTGTATACTATACTGCCCTGTATATTATATCCTTATATTACATTACTACTACTGTATACTATACTGCCCTGTATATTATATCCTTATATTACACTACTACTACTGTATACTATACTGCCCTGTATATTATATCCTTATATTACACTACTACTGTATACTATACTGCCCTGTATATTATATCCTTATATCACACTACTACTACTGTATACTATACTGCCCTGTATATTATATCCTTATATTACACTACTACTACTGTATACTATACTGCCCTGTATATTATATCCTTATATTACACTACTACTGTATACTATACTGCCCTGTATATATTATCCTTATATTACACTACTACTCCTACTGTATACTATAATGCCCTGTATATTATATCCTTATATTACACTACTACTGTATACTATACTGCCCTGTATATTATATCCTTATATTACACTATTATTACTACTGTATACTATACTGCCCTGTATATTATATCCTTATATTACACTACTGGTGTATACTATACTGCCCTGTATATTATATCCTTATATTACACTACTACTGTATACTATACTGCCCTGTATATTATATCCTTATATTACACTACTACTACTACTGTATACTATACTGCCCTGTATATTATATCCTTATATTACACTACTACTCCTACTGTATACTATACTGCCCTGTATATTATATCCTTATATTACACTACTACTGCCCGCTATATTATATTCTTATATGACACCTGCCCCGTTTCCTGTGTACCTATGTGTGGTGATGAAGGGGTTACTGTTCCCTCCTCCTCCCCCCGGGGTATTGTTCTCTAGCAGTTGTCTGTGGTTCTCCTGGCAGGGCCCCCCGGTGGCGGCTGATGTTGGGCAGCGGGGGTCTGCGGCTCAGCAGAGAGGTCTGCCGGTTGGCGAGGCTGCAGGCTCATCTCATCATGTCCTCCAATAACTTCTGCCGCCTGTCACCCTCAGCGGAGGAGAAGAGCGCTGCTGACCCCGGGACCGTCACCGCCGGCATCATCATCATCGGGGACGAGATCCTGAAGGTGAGTCCGGAGCACGTGTCCTTCCTCACTACACCGCCCGCATGTCATGTGTTACCGTGTCCTTCCTCACTGCACCACCCGCATGTCATATGTTACAGTGTCCTTCCTCACTGCACCACCCGCATGTCATATGTTACAGTGTCCTTCCTCACTACACCGCCCGCATGTCATATGTAACAGTGTCCTTCCTCACTGCACTTCCCGCATGTCATGTGTTACCAGAGCCTTCCTCACTGCACCACCCGCATGTCATGTGTTAGTGTCCTTCCTCACTGTACCACCCGCATGTCGTGTTACCGTGTCCTTCCTCACTGTACCACCCGCATGTCATGTGTTACCGTGTCCTTCCTCACTGCTCCGCCCGCATGTCATGTGTTACCGGAGCCTTCCTCACTGCACCGCTCGCATGTCATGTTACTGTGTCCTTCCTCACTGCACCGCCCGCATGTCATGTGTTACCGTGTCCTTCCTCACTGCACCACCAGCATGTCATGTGTTACCGTGTCCTTCCTCACTGCACCACCCGCATGTCATGTGTTACCGTGTCCTTCTACACTGCCCCGCCAGCATGTCATGTGTTACCAGAGCCTTCCTCACTGCACCGCCTGCATGTCATGTGTTACCGTGTCCTTCTACACTGCCCCGCCAGCATGTCATGTGTTACCGTGTCCTTCTACACTGCCCCGCCAGCATGTCATTTGTTACCAGAGCCTTCCTCACTGCACCGCCTGCATGTCATGTGTTACCGTGTCCTTCCTCACTGCACCGCCTGCATGTCATGTGTTACCGTGTCCTTCTACACTGCCCCGCCAGCATGTCATGTGTTACCAGAGCCTTCCTCACTGCACCGCCTGCATGTCATGTGTTACCGTGTCCTTCCTCACTGCACCGCCTGCATGTCATGTGTTACCGTGTCCTTCTACACTGCCCCGCCAGCATGTCATGTGTTACCAGAGCCTTCCTCACTGCACCGCCAGCATGTCATGTGTTACCGTGTCCTTCCTCACTGCACCGCCAGCATGTCATGTGTTACCGTGTCCTTCCTCACTGCACCGCCAGCATGTCATGTGTTACTGTGTCCTTCCTCACTGCACCACCCGCATGTCATGTGTTACTGTGTCCTTCCTCACTGCACCGCCCGCATGTCATGTGTTACCGTGTCCTTCCTCACTGCACCACCCGCATGTCATGTGTTACCGTGCCCTTCCTCACTGCTCCGCCCGCATGTCATGTGTTACCGGAGCCTTCCTCACTGCACCGCTCGCATGTCATGTTACTGTGTCCTTCCTCACTGCCCCGCCCGCATGTCATGTGTTACCAGAGCCTTCCTCACTGCACCGCCTGCATGTCATGTGTTACCGTGTCCTTCCTCACTGCACCACCCGCATGTCATGTGTTACCGTGTCCTTCCTCACTGCACCACCCGCATGTCATGTGTTACCGTGTCCTTCTACACTGCACCGCCAGCATGTCATGTGTTACCGTGTCCTTCTACACTGCCCCGCCAGCATGTCATGTGTTACCGTGTCCTTCTACACTGCCCCGCCAGCATGTCATGTGTTACCAGAGCCTTCCTCACTGCACCGCCTGCATGTCATGTGTTACCGTGTCCTTCCTCACTGCACCACCCGCATGTCATGTGTTACCGTGTCCTTCTACACTGCACCGCCAGCATGTCATGTGTTACCGTGTCCTTCTACACTGCACCGCCAGCATGTCATGTGTTACCGTGTCCTTCCTCACTGCCCCGCCAGCATGTCATGTGTTACCAGAGCCTTCCTCACTGCACCGCCTGCATGTCATGTGTTACCGTGTCCTTCCTCACTGCACCGCCTGCATGTCATGTGTTACCGTGTCCTTCTACACTGCCCCGCCAGCATGTCATGTGTTACCAGAGCCTTCCTCACTGCACCGCCTGCATGTCATGTGTTACCGTGTCCTTCCTCACTGCACCGCCTGCATGTCATGTGTTACCGTGTCCTTCTACACTGCCCCGCCAGCATGTCATGTGTTACCAGAGCCTTCCTCACTGCACCGCCAGCATGTCATGTGTTACCGTGTCCTTCCTCACTGCACCGCCAGCATGTCATGTGTTACCGTGTCCTTCCTCACTGCACCGCCAGCATGTCATGTGTTACTGTGTCCTTCCTCACTGCACCACCCGCATGTCATGTGTTACTGTGTCCTTCCTCACTGCACCGCCCGCATGTCATGTGTTACCGTGTCCTTCCTCACTGCACCTCCCGCATGTCATGTGTTACCGTGCCCTTCCTCACTGCTCCGCCCGCATGTCATGTGTGACCGGAGCCTTCCTCACCGCACCGCTCGCCTGTCATGTTACTGTGTCCTTCCTCACTGCCCCGCCCGCATGTCATGTGTTACCAGAGCCTTCCTCACTGCACCGCCTGCATGTCATGTGTTACCGTGTCCTTCCTCACTGCACCACCCGCATGTCATGTGTTACCGTGTCCTTCCTCACTGCACCACCCGCATGTCATGTGTTACCGTGTCCTTCTACACTGCACCGCCAGCATGTCATGTGTTACCGTGTCCTTCTACACTGCCCCGCCAGCATGTCATGTGTTACCGTGTCCTTCTACACTGCCCCGCCAGCATGTCATGTGTTACCAGAGCCTTCCTCACTGCACCGCCAGCATGTCATGTGTTACCGTGTCCTTCCTCACTGCACCACCCGCATGTCATGTGTTACCGTGTCCTTCTACACTGCACCGCCAGCATGTCATGTGTTACCGTGTCCTTCTACACTGCACCGCCAGCATGTCATGTGTTACCGTGTCCTTCCTCACTGCCCCGCCAGCATGTCATGTGTTACCGGAGCCTTCCTCACTGCACCGCTCGCATGTCATGTTACTGTGTCCTTCCTCACTGCCCCGCCCGCATGTCATGTGTTACCAGAGCCTTCCTCACTGCACCACCCGCATGTCATGTTACTGTGTCCTTCCTCACTGCACCACCCGCATGTCATGTTACTGTGTCCTTCCTCACTGCACCACCCGCATGTCATGTTACTGTGTCCTTCCTCACTGCACCACCCGCATGTCATGTGTTACCGTGTCCTTCTACACTGCCCCGCCAGCATGTCATGTGTTACCAGAGCCTTCCTCACTGCACCGCCCGCATGTCATGTGTTACCGTGTCCTTCCTCACTGCACCGCCAGCATGTCATGTGTTACTGTGTCCTTCTACACTGCACCGCCAGCATGTCATGTGTTACTGTGTCCTTCTACACTGCCCCGCCTGCATGTCATGTGTTACCGTGTCCTTCCTCACTGCTCCGCCCGCATGTCATGTGTTACCGGAGCCTTCCTCACTGCACCGCCAGCATGTCATGTGTTACCAGAGCCTTCCTCACTGCACTGCCCGCATGTCATGTGTTACCGTGTCCTTCCTCACTGCACCACCCGCATGTCATGTGTTACCGTGTCCTTTCTCACTGCACCACCCGCATGTCATGTGTTACCGTGTCCTTCCTCACTGCACCACCAGCATGTCATGTGTTACCGTGTCCTTCCTCACTGCACCGCCAGCATGTCATGTGTTACTGTGTCCTTCTACACTGCACCGCCAGCATGTCATGTGTTACTGTGTCCTTCTACACTGCACCACCCGCATGTCATGTGTTACCGTGTCCTTCCTCACTGCACCACCAGCATGTCATGTGTTACCGGAGCCTTCCTCACTGCACCGCCAGCATGTCATGTGTTACCAGAGCCTTCCTCACTGCACTGCCCGCATGTCATGTGTTACCGTGTCCTTCCTCACTGCACCGCCCGCATGTCATGTGTTACTGTGTCCTTCTACACTGCACCGCCAGCATGTCATGTGTTACTGTGTCCTTCTACACTGCCCCGCCAGCATGTCATGTGTTACCAGAGCCTTCCTCACTGCACCGCCTGCATGTCATGTGTTACCGTGTCCTTCTACACTGCACCGCCTGCATGTCATGTGTTACCGTGTCCTTCTACACTGCCCCGCCAGCATGTCATGTGTTACCAGAGCCTTCCTCACTGCACCGCCTGCATGTCATGTGTTACCGTGTCCTTCCTCACTGCTCCGCCCGCATGTCATATGTAACAGTGTCCTTCCTCACTGCACTTCCCGCATGTCATGTGTTACCAGAGCCTTCCTCACTGCACCACCCGCATGTCATGTGTTAGTGTCCTTCCTCACTGTACCACCCGCATGTCGTGTTACCGTGTCCTTCCTCACTGTACCACCCGCATGTCATGTGTTACCGTGTCCTTCCTCACTGCTCCGCCCGCATGTCATGTGTTAACGGAGCCTTCCTCACTGCACCGCTCGCATGTCATGTTACTGTGTCCTTCCTCACTGCACCGCCCGCATGTCATGTGTTACCGTGTCCTTCCTCACTGCACCACCAGCATGTCATGTGTTACCGTGTCCTTCCTCACTGCACCGCCCGCATGTCATGTGTTACCGTGTCCTTCTACACTGCCCCGCCAGCATGTCATGTGTTACCAGAGCCTTCCTCACTGCACCGCCTGCATGTCATGTGTTACCGTGTCCTTCCTCACTGCACCGCCTGCATGTCATGTGTTACCGTGTCCTTCTACACTGCCCCGCCAGCATGTCATGTGTTACCAGAGCCTTCCTCACTGCACCGCCAGCATGTCATGTGTTACCGTGTCCTTCCTCACTGCACCGCCAGCATGTCATGTGTTACCGTGTCCTTCCTCACTGCACCGCCAGCATGTCATGTGTTACTGTGTCCTTCCTCACTGCACCACCCGCATGTCATGTGTTACTGTGTCCTTCCTCACTGCACCGCCCGCATGTCATGTGTTACCGTGTCCTTCCTCACTGCACCACCCGCATGTCATGTGTTACCGTGCCCTTCCTCACTGCTCCGCCCGCATGTCATGTGTTACCGGAGCCTTCCTCACTGCACCGCTCGCATGTCATGTTACTGTGTCCTTCCTCACTGCCCCGCCCGCATGTCATGTGTTACCAGAGCCTTCCTCACTGCACCGCCTGCATGTCATGTGTTACCGTGTCCTTCCTCACTGCACCACCCGCATGTCATGTGTTACCGTGTCCTTCCTCACTGCACCACCCGCATGTCATGTGTTACCGTGTCCTTCTACACTGCACCGCCAGCATGTCATGTGTTACCGTGTCCTTCTACACTGCCCCGCCAGCATGTCATGTGTTACCGTGTCCTTCTACACTGCCCCGCCAGCATGTCATGTGTTACCAGAGCCTTCCTCACTGCACCGCCTGCATGTCATGTGTTACCGTGTCCTTCCTCACTGCACCACCCGCATGTCATGTGTTACCGTGTCCTTCTACACTGCACCGCCAGCATGTCATGTGTTACCGTGTCCTTCCTCACTGCCCCGCCAGCATGTCATGTGTTACCGGAGCCTTCCTCACTGCACCGCTCGCATGTCATGTTACTGTGTCCTTCCTCACTGCCCCGCCCGCATGTCATGTGTTACCAGAGCCTTCCTCACTGCACCACCCGCATGTCATGTTACTGTGTCCTTCCTCACTGCACCACCCGCATGTCATGTTACTGTGTCCTTCCTCACTGCACCACCCGCATGTCATGTTACTGTGTCCTTCCTCACTGCACCACCCGCATGTCATGTGTTACCGTGTCCTTCTACACTGCCCCGCCAGCATGTCATGTGTTACCAGAGCCTTCCTCACTGCACCGCCCGCATGTCATGTGTTACCGTGTCCTTCCTCACTGCACCGCCAGCATGTCATGTGTTACTGTGTCCTTCTACACTGCACCGCCAGCATGTCATGTGTTACTGTGTCCTTCTACACTGCCCCGCCAGCATGTCATGTGTTACCAGAGCCTTCCTCACTGCACCGCCTGCATGTCATGTGTTACCGTGTCCTTCCTCACTGCTCCGCCCGCATGTCATGTGTTACCGGAGCCTTCCTCACTGCACCGCCAGCATGTCATGTGTTACCAGAGCCTTCCTCACTGCACTGCCCGCATGTCATGTGTTACCGTGTCCTTCCTCACTGCACCACCCGCATGTCATGTGTTACCGTGTCCTTTCTCACTGCACCACCCGCATGTCATGTGTTACCGTGTCCTTCCTCACTGCACCACCAGCATGTCATGTGTTACCGTGTCCTTCCTCACTGCACCGCCAGCATGTCATGTGTTACTGTGTCCTTCTACACTGCACCGCCAGCATGTCATGTGTTACTGTGTCCTTCTACACTGCACCACCCGCATGTCATGTGTTACCGTGTCCTTCCTCACTGCACCACCAGCATGTCATGTGTTACCGGAGCCTTCCTCACTGCACCGCCAGCATGTCATGTGTTACCAGAGCCTTCCTCACTGCACTGCCCGCATGTCATGTGTTACCGTGTCCTTCCTCACTGCACCGCCCGCATGTCATGTGTTACTGTGTCCTTCTACACTGCACCGTTAGCATGTCATGTGTTACTGTGTCCTTCTACACTGCCCCGCCAGCATGTCATGTGTTACCAGAGCCTTCCTCACTGCACCGCCTGCATGTCATGTGTTACCGTGTCCTTCTACACTGCACCGCCTGCATGTCATGTGTTACCGTGTCCTTCTACACTGCCCCGCCAGCATGTCATGTGTTACCAGAGCCTTCCTCACTGCACCGCCTGCATGTCATGTGTTACCGTGTCCTTCCTCACTGCTCCGCCCGCATGTCATGTGTTACCGGAGCCTTCCTCACTGCACCGCCAGCATGTTATGTGTTACCAGAGCCTTCCTCACTGCACCGCCCGCATGTCATGTGTTTCCGTGTCCTTCCTCACTGCACCGCCAGCATGTCATGTGTTACTGTGTCCTTCTACACTGCACCGCCCGCATGTCATGTGTTACCAGAGCCTTCCTCACTGCTCCGCCCGCATGTCATGTTTTACCGGAGCCTTCCTCACTGCACTGTCCGCATGTCATGTGTCCACACCATGGGCTGACAACAGCAATCGCTACACCTCCTCCCATACACGACTAGAGCTGAGATACACCCTCCCATACACGATTAGAGCTGAGATACACACCCTCCCATACGCGACTAGAGTTGAGATACGCCCCCTCCCATACACGATTAGAGCTGAGATACGCCCCCTCCCATACACGATTAGAGCTGAGATACGCCCCCTCCCATACACGACTAGAGCTGAGATACGCCCCCTCCCATACACGACTAGAGCTGAGATACGCCCCCTCCCATACACGACTAGAGCTGAGATACAACCCTTCCTGTACACAACTCATCTAGAGCTGAGATACACCCCCCATACACGACTTGTCTAGAGCTGAGATACACGCCCCTATACATGACTCATCTAGAACCCCCCATACATAACTCATCTAGAGCCCTGTACATTACACGTCTAGATCTCCCCCCCAGTACATGACACATCTAGATCTCTCCCCCCAGTACATGACACATCTAGATCTCCCCCCAGTACATGACACGTCTAGATCTCCCCCCCAGTACATGACACATCTAGATCTCCCCCCCAGTACATGACACATCTAGATCTCCCCCCCAGTACATGACACATCTAGATCTCCCCCCCAGTACATGACACATCTAGATCTCCCCAGTACATGACACATCTAGATCTCCCCAGTACATGACACATCTAGATCTCCCCAGTACATGACACATCTAGATCTCCCCCCCATTACATGACACATCTAGATCTCCCCCCCAGTACATGACACATCTAGATCTCCCCCCCACTACATGACACATCTAGATCTCCCCCCAGTACATGACACGTCTAGATCTCCCCCCCAGTACATGACACATCTAGATCTCCCCCCCAGTACATGACACATCTAGATCTCCCCCCCAGTACATGACACATCTAGATCTCTCCCCCCAGTACATGACACATCTAGATCTCCCCCCCAGTACATGACACATCTAGATCTCCCCCCCCCAGTACATGACACATCTAGATCTCCCCCCCAGTACATGACACATCTAGATCTCTCCCCCCAGTACATGACACATCTAGATCTCTCCCCCCAGTACATGACACATCTAGATATCTCCCCCCAGTACATGACACATCTAGATATCTCCCCCCAGTACATGACACATCTAGATATCTCCCCCCAGTACATGACACATCTAGATCTCCCCCCCTAGTACATGACACATCTAGATCTCCCCCCCTAGTACATGACACATCTAGATCTCCCCCCCCCCCCAGTACATGACACATCTAGATCTCCCCCCCCCCAGTACATGACACATCTAGATCTCCCACCCCCAGTACATGACACATCTAGATCTCCCCCCCCCCCCCAGTACATGACACATCTAGATCTCCCACCCCCAGTACATGACACATCTAGATCTCCCACCCCTAGTACATGACACATCTAGATCTCCCACCCCTAGTACATGACACATCTAGATCTCCCACCCCTAGTACATGACACATCTAGATCTCTCCCCCCAGTACATGACACATCTAGATCTCTCCCCCCAGTACATGACACATCTAGATCTCCCCCCAGTACATGACACGTCTAGATCTCCCCCCCAGTACATGACACTAGATCTCCCCCCCAGTACATGACACATCTAGATCTCCCCCCCAGTACATGACACATCTAGATCTCCCCCCCAGTACATGACACATCTAGATCTCCCCAGTACATGACACATCTAGATCTCCCCAGTACATGACACATCTAGATCTCCCCAGTACATGACACATCTAGATCTCCCCCCCATTACATGACACATCTAGATCTCCCCCCCAGTACATGACACATCTAGATCTCCCCCCCAGTACATGACACATCTAGATCTCCCCCCAGTACATGACACGTCTAGATCTCCCCCCCAGTACATGACACATCTAGATCTCCCCCCCAGTACATGACACATCTAGATCTCCCCCCCAGTACATGACACATCTAGATCTCTCCCCCCAGTACATGACACATCTAGATCTCCCCCCCAGTACATGACACATCTAGATCTCCCCCCCCCCAGTACATGACACATCTAGATCTCCCCCCCAGTACATGACACATCTAGATCTCTCCCCCCCAGTACATGACACATCTAGATCTCTCCCCCCAGTACATGACACATCTAGATATCTCCCCCCAGTACATGACACATCTAGATATCTCCCCCCAGTACATGACACATCTAGATATCTCCCCCCAGTACATGACACATCTAGATCTCCCCCCCTAGTACATGACACATCTAGATCTCCCCCCCTAGTACATGACACATCTAGATCTCCCCCCCCCCAGTACATGACACATCTAGATCTCCCCCCCCCAGTACATGACACATCTAGATCTCCCACCCCCAGTACATGACACATCTAGATCTCCCCCCCCCCCAGTACATGACACATCTAGATCTCCCACCCCCAGTACATGACACATCTAGATCTCCCACCCCTAGTACATGACACATCTAGATCTCCCACCCCTAGTACATGACACATCTAGATCTCCCACCCCTAGTACATGACACATCTAGATCTCTCCCCCCAGTACATGACACATCTAGATCTCTCCCCCCAGTACATGACACATCTAGATCTCTCCCCCCAGTACATGACACGCCTAGAGCCTCCTGGTACGTCACTCCTCTAGAGCCCCCCTCCCCTCAGTGATGATGTCTCTTCCCTCCTAGGGCCATACTCAGGACACTAACTCGTACTTTATGTGTAAGAAGCTTCGCTCCATCGGGGTGAAGGTGAGCCGGATCTCTGTGATCCCAGACGACGTAGACATCATTGCTGGGGAGATTGCGGCCTTCTCCTCTCGATTCACCTATGTCCTGACCTCCGGAGGGATCGGTCCCACACACGACGATGTCACCTTCGAGGCTGTGGCCAAGGCCTTCGGGGAGAGTGTCTTCCCCCACCCGGAGCTTGTTTCCTTGGTGCAGAAGTTCTTCGGGAAGTCGGAGGCATGGTGTCCAGAAATGAAGCTGGCACGCATCCCTGTGTCCTCCAAGCTGAATTACGGGACAGACAAGCGCACCGGCGACTGCTTCAAGTACCCGCTGATCAGCGTGCGCAACGTCTATGTCTTCCCGGGGATCCCTTCCCTGATGGAGCGCGCTCTGGAGGGCCTGGACCACCTCTTCCGCAATGACAAGACGCAATTCTACTGTCGCGAGATCTTTGTCAACGCCGACGAGATGTCAATCACCCCCGTCCTGGAGGAGGCCAATGCCTGCTACCGAAGGCATGTCAGCCTCGGTTCCTACCCCGACTGGGGCAATAACTATTACCGGGTGCAGCTGACCCTGGACTCTGACTCGGAACCCCGACTGGAGGAGGCCTATAACTTCCTGATACAGCGCCTCCCCCTGGGAGTGGTGGTGCCCTTCGTCAGGGACCCCGTGTCTAAGGGCGCGGCAGAAGTGTACCAGCTGGCGCAATCAGGTTCACTACATCCTTCACTCTTATGATGTCACCAACGCTTTACTGTAGACGTCCACCTGTCACCTACGCTTTACTGTAGACATCAGCTTGTCACAGACGCTTTACTGTAGACATCCACCTGTCAATGACGCTTTACTGTAGACATCCACCTGTCAATGACGCTTTACTGTAGACATCCACCTGTCACCGACGCTTTACTGTAGATGTCCACCTGTCACCGACACTTTACTGTAGACGTCCACCTGTCACCGACGCTTTACTGTAGACGTCCACCTGTCACCGACGCTTTACTGTAGACATCCACCTGTCACCGACGCTTTACTGTAGACGTCCACCTGTCACCGACGCTTTACTGTAGACATCCACCTGTCACCGACGCTTTACTGTAGACATCCGCCTGACACCACAGAGTCTGCTAAAAAGCTGCTGAGTGACCTGGTGGCTGAGCTTTTAAAAGAAAATAGAACCGGCTGTTTAGAATTCCCTAGGAGGCGGTCCTCCTCCTCCTGTATAGATGCTGGGGGGCGGTCCTCCTCCTCCTGTGTAGATGCTGGGGGGCGGTCCTCCCCCCTCCTGTGTAGATGCTGGGTGGCGGTCCTCCTCCTCCTGTGTAGATGCTGGGGGGCGGTCCTCCTCCTCCTGTGTAGATGCTGGGGGGCGGTCCTCCTCCTCCTGTGTAGATGCTGGGGGGCGGTCCTCCCCTCCTGTGTAGATGCTGGGGGGCGGTCCTCCTCCTCCTGTGTAGATGCTGGGGGGCGGTCCTCCTCCTCCTGTGTAGATGCTGGGGGGCGGTCCTCCACCTGTGTAGATGCTGGGGGGCGGTCCTCCTCCTCCTGTGTAGATGCTGGGGGGCGGTCCTCCACCTGTGTAGATGCTGGGGGGCGGTCCTCCTCCTCCTGTGTAGATGCTGGGGGGCGGTCCTCCTCCTCCTGTGTAGATGCTGGGGGGCGGTCCTCCTCCTCCTGTGTAGATGCTGGGGGGCGGTCCTCCTCCTCCTGTGTAGATGCTGGGGGGCGGTCCTCCTCCTCCTGTGTAGATGCTGGGGGGCGGTCCTCCTCCTCCTGTGTAGATGCTGGGGGGCGGTCCTCCTCCTCCTGTGTAGATGCTGGGGGGCGGTCCTCCCCCTCCTGTGTAGATGCTGGGGGGCGGTCCTCCCCTCCTGTGTAGATGCTGGGGGGCGGTCCTCCACCTGTGTAGATGCTGGGGGGCGGTCCTCCCCTCCTGTGTAGATGCTGGGGGGCGGTCCTCCCCCTCCTGTGTAGATGCTGGGGGGCGGTCCTCCCCTCCTGTGTAGATGCTGGGGGGCGGTCCTCCTCCTGTGTAGATGCTGGGGGGCGGTCCTCCTCCTGTGTAGATGCTGGGGGGCGGTCCTCCTCCTGTGTAGATGCTGGGGGGCGATCCTCCTCCTCCTGTGTAGATGCTGGGGGGCGGTCCTCCTCCTCCTGTGTAGATGCTGGGGGGCGGTCCTCCCCTCCTGTGTAGATGCTGGGGGGCGGTCCTCCTCCTCCTGTATGCTGGGGGGCGGTCCTCCCCTCCTGTGTAGATGCTGGGGGGCGATCCTCCTCCTCCTGTGTAGATGCTGGGGGGCGGTCCTCCTCCTCCTGTGTAGATGCTGGGGGGCGGTCCTCCTCCTCCTGTGTAGATGCTGGGGGGCGGTCCTCCCCTCCTGTGTAGATGCTGGGGGGCGGTCCTCCCCTCCTGTGTAGATGCTGGGGGGCGGTCCTCCTCCTCCTGTGTAGATGCTGGGGGGCGGTCCTCCTCCTCCTGTGTAGATGGGGGGCAGTCGTCTTATCTGCAGTTAACCCCTTTGTGTCTGGACAGGTTGTCCTCTCGGAGAGAAGGTTCGGGTGGCTCTGCAGACAGTGGAGGCGGCTCTGGATCAGTACAGTTTGAAGAGGGTGTGTGTGGCGTTCAATGGGGGGAAAGACTGCACCGCGCTGCTGCACCTATACAACGCCGCTGTGCAGAGGTGAGTGACGTCCGGTCAGAGATATGGGGGGGGGGGGGGGAGATCAGGAGCTCATCCAGCTCTGCTTCATCTCCACTGCCAGGCGCTACCCAGAGCGGAAGGAGAAGCTGCAGGCGCTGTACATTCGCATCGTCTCCCCCTTCCCTGAGATGGAGCAGTTTATGCAGGACACAACCAAACGGTGAGTGATGGAGAAGACGGTAACAGCACACGCTGCCCGTTGTATATCACACACTGCCCGCTGTATCCTCGATATCACACACTGCCTTCTGTATCCTCGATATCACACACTGCCTTCTGTATCCTCTATATCACACGCTGCCCGCTGTACATCACACGCTGCCCGCTGTATATCACACACTGCCTGCTGTATCCTCTATATCACACGCTGCCCGCTGTACATCACACGCTGCCCGCTGTACATCATATGCTGCACCCTGTATATCACACGCTGCAGCTGCATCCTCTTTATCACACGCAGTGGGTGTTGCGGTGTTGACGCTGTCTCTTTACCTCCCAGGTACAGTCTGCAGATTTACACTATCCAAGGGGACATCAAGCAAGCGCTCATGGACCTGAAGGCCGAGCAGCCACAACTGGAGGCCATACTGATGGGGACTCGCCGCACCGATCCCTACTCCCGATCCCTGACCCCTATGTGTATGACTGATCCTGACTGGCCCCGATACATGAGGGTGAACCCCCTGCTGGTGAGTGCTCTGCTGATCATTGAGTCTGTTTTGTGTTAGTGATGTGTGCTGCTGATCGCTGTGTTAGTGATGTGTCCTGCTGATCGCTGTGTCAGTGATGTGTCCTGCTGATCGCTGTGTTAGTGATGTGACCTGCTGATCGCTGTGTCAGTGATGTGTCCTGCTGATCGCTGTGTTAGTGATGTGTCCTGCTGATCGCTGTGTTAGTGATGTGTCCTGCTGATCGCTGTGTTAGTGTTGTGTCCTGCTGATCGCTGTGTTAGTGATGTGTCCTGCTGATCGCTGTGTTAGTGATGTGTCCTGCTGATCGCTGTGTTAGTGATGTGTCCTGCTGATCGCTGTGTTAGTGATGTGTCCTGCTGATCGCTGTGTTAGTGATGTGTCCTGCTGATCGCTGTGTCTGGGATGTGACCTGCTGATCGCTGTGTTAGTGATGTGACCTGCTGATCGCTGTGTCAGTGATGTGTCCTGCTGATCGCTGTGTCAGTGATGTGACCTGCTGATCGCTGTGTCAGTGATGTGTCCTGCTGATCGCTGTGTCAGTGATGTGACCTGCTGATCGCTGTGTCAGTGATGTGTCCTGCTGATCGCTGTGTCAGTGATGTGTCCTGCTGATCGCTGTGTCAGTGATGTGTCCTGCTGATCGCTGTGTCAGTGATGTGTCCTGCTGATCGCTGTGTCAGTGATGTGTCCTGCTGATCGCTGTGTCAGTGATGTGTCCTGCTGATCGCTTTGTCTCTTTTTTAGGATTGGTCGTACCATGATATCTGGGAGTTCCTTCGGACACTCTATATCCCCTACTGTATCCTGTATGATAAAGGGTGAGGATGCCCCTTGTGCCTGCCACTCGTGTTTTCCTCCCTGTGCCTGCGACTTGTGTTTCCCCCTGTGCGCGCACCTCGTGTTTCCCCCCTCCCTGTGCCCGCCGCTCGTGTTTGCCTTGCTGTGCCCGCCGCTGGTGTTTCCTCCTCCCTGTGCCCGCCGCTGGTGTTTCCTCCTCCCTGTGCCCGCCGCTGGTGTTTCCTCCTCCCTGTGCCCGCCGCTGGTGTTTCCTCCTCCCTGTGCCCGCCGCTGGTGTTTCCTCCTCCCTGTGCCCGCCGCTGGTGTTTCCCTCCCTGTGTCTGCAGCTCGTGTTTCCTCCTCGCTGTGCCCCCCCGCTGGTGTTTCCTCCTCCCTGTGCCCGCCGCTGGTGTTTCCTCCTCCCTGTGCTCCCCCGCTCGTGTTTCCTCCTCCCTGTGCCCGCCGCTTGTGTTTCCTCCTCCCTGTGCCCGCCGCTTGTGTTTCCTCCTCCCTGTGCGCTCGTGTTTCCTCCTCCCTGCGCCCGCCGCTCGTGTTTCCTCCTCCCTGCGCCCGCCGCTCGTGTTTCCTCCTCCCTGCGCCCGCCGCTCGTGTTTCCTCCTCCCTGCGCCCGCCGCTCGTGTTTCCTCCTCCCTGCGCCCGCCGCTCGTGTTTCCTCCTCCCTGCGCCCGCCGCTCGTGTTTCCTCCTCCCTGCGCCCGCCGCTCGTGTTTCCTCCTCCCTGTGCCCGCCGCTCGTGTTTCCTCCTCCCTGTGCCCGCCGCTCGTGTTTCCTCCTCCCTGTGCCCGCCGCTCGTGTTTCCTCCTCCCTGTGCCCGCCGCTCGTGTTTTCTCCTCCCTGTGCCCGCCGCTCGTGTTTCCTCCTCCCTGTGCCCGCCGCTTGTGTTTCCTCCTCCCTGTGCCCGCCGCTTGTGTTTCCTCCTCCCTGTGCCCGCCGCTTGTGTTTCCTCCTCCCTGTGCGCTCGTGTTTCCTCCTCCCTGCGCCCGCCGCTCGTGTTTCCTCCTCCCTGTGCCCGCCGCTCGTGTTTCCTCCTCCCTGCGCCCGCCGCTCGTGTTTCCTCCTCCCTGCGCCCGCCGCTCGTGTTTCCTCCTCCCTGTGCCCGCCGCTCGTGTTTCCTCCTCCCTGTGCCCGCCGCTCGTGTTTCCTCCTCCCTGTGCCCCCCGCTCGTGTTTCCTCCTCCCTGTGCCCGCCGCTCGTGTTTCCTCCTCCCTGTGCCCGCCGCTCGTGTTTCCTCCTCCCTGTGCCCGCCGCTCGTGTTTCCTCCTCCCTGTGCCCGCCGCTCGTGTTTCCTCCTCCCTGTGCCCGCCGCTCGTGTTTCCTCCTCCCTGTTCCCCCTGCTCGTGTTTCCCTCCCTGTGCCCGCCGCTCGTGTTTCCTCCTCCCTGTGCCCGCCGCTCGTGTTTCCTCCTCCCTGTGTCCGCCGCTCGTGTTTCCTCCTCCCTGTGCCCGCCGCTCGTGTTTCCTCCTCCCTGTGCCCCCCGCTTGTGTTTCCTTCCCTGTGTCTGTTGCTTGTGTTTACTCCTCCCTGTTCCCCCTGCTCGTGTTTCCCTCCCTGTGCCTGCAGCTCGTGTTTCCTCCTCCCTGTGCCCCCCGCTCGTTTTCCCCTCCCTGTGCCCCTCGCCCGTGTTTCCCTCCCTGTGTCTTCCGCTCGTGTTTCCCCCTTTCTGTGCCCGCCGCTCGTGTTTCCCCCTTTCTGTGCCCGCCGCTCGTGTTTCCTCCTCCCTGTGCCCGCCGCTCATGTTTCCTCCTCCCTGTGCCCGCCGCTCGTGTTTCCTCCTCCCTGTGCCCGCCGCTCGTGTTTCCTCCTCCCTGTGCCCGCCGCTCGTGTTTCCTCCTCCCTGTGCCCGCCGCTCGTGTTTCCTCCTCCCTGTGCCCGCCGCTCGTGTTTCCTCCTCCCTGTGCCCCCCGCTCGTTTTCACCTCCCTGTGCCCCTCGCCCGTGTTTCCCTCCCTGTGTCTTCCGCTCGTGTTTCCCCCTTTCTGTGCCCGCCGCTCGTGTTTCCTCCTCCCTGTGCCCCCCGCTCGTTTTCCCCTCCCTGTGCCCCTCGCCCGTGTTTCCCTCCCTGTGCCCGCCGCTCGTGTTTCCTCCTCCCTGTGCCCGCCGCTCGTGTTTCCTCCTCCCTGTGCCCCCCGCTCGTGTTTCCTCCTCCCTGTGCCCGCCGCTCGTGTTTCCTCCTCCCTGTGCCCGCCGCTCGTGTTTCCTCCTCTCTGTGCCCGCCGCTCGTGTTTCCTCCTCCCTGTGCCCGCCGCTCGTGTTTCCTCCTCCCTGTGCCCCCCGCTTGTGTTTACTTCCCTGTGTCTGTTGCTTGTGTTTACTCCTCCCTGTTCCCCCTGCTCGTGTTTCCCTCCCTGTGCCTGCAGCTCGTGTTTCCTCCTCCCTGTGCCCCCCGCTCGTTTTCCCCTCCCTGTGCCCCTCGCCCGTGTTTCCCTCCCTGTGTCTTCCGCTCGTGTTTCCCCCTTTCTGTGCCCGCCGCTCGTGTTTCCCCCTTTCTGTGCCCGCCGCTCGTGTTTCCCCCTTGGTGCCCGCCGCTCATGTTCCCCCTCGGTGCCCTGACATCTCTCTCTCCTGCAGGTACACGTCTCTGGGCAGCACGGAGAACACCATAAAGAACCCAGCTCTGCGTTACATGACGGCGGCGGGCGTGGAGAGCTACCACCCGGCCTACATGCTGGAGAAGGAGGAGGAGGAGCGCACGTCCAGGAAGTAACGTATCCAGCTGCTGTGTACGTGTGTGCCCCCATGCTGCCCACCCTGCCCCCCGCACTCACGCTGCCTGTCTTCTCTCAGTCTGCAGGTCCCCTCATAGATGTCACCAGCAGACCCTGCGGCCGGGGGGCACACGGCCGGGGACCTGCTCACTGACCCGGGGGTAATGCTGCTCTGTGCTGTCAGCGATTACCTCTGCTGTGTCAGCAAGTGGTAGGCATCATGAGACCGCCGCCCATGTGGGGCCCCTCCCCTGGATCCCGGGGCCGGCTTACACTTCGGACTCCAGGGTGTTCCATAACACAATACCCCCGGCAGCTGATATATTGCCCCTCTGTCTGCCCGGACCCCATAGGATGATCCCATTGAAGAGACAGCAGCGTGGTGTCCTGCCCTCGCTGTGCCAGGCTGAGCCCCACCGCCCTATGGTGCCCTTCGCTCCGTTTTCCATGGGACAGGCGCTGCGGAATATGACCCTGCCCTTCCCCCGATACAAGAACGTGATGGGCATCAACGTGGGTTACTCGTTCCTGCAGAGTCTGAAGGAATGCCTGTACTTCCTGCTGTGCTGCTGGTGTGTCAAGGAGCTGCTGGACTAGTGGAGCCGAGTGCGCTGCTGGACTAGTGGAGCCGAGTGCGCTGCTGGACTAGTGGAGCCGAGTGCGCTGCTGGACTAGTGGAGCCGAGTGCGCTGCTGGACTAGTGGAGCCGAGTGCGCTGCTGGACTAGTGGAGCCGAGTACGCTGCCGGACTGATAGAGCCGAGTGCGCTGCTGGACTAGTGGGGCCGAGTGCGCTGCCAGCACCGTGCTGCCCCAGAGGTCGCACCATGGAAGCATGCACATTTTTGCTTTACCAATAAAGTCCTTGGGTTCCTCGCTGTGTTGTGTCTCAGAGTGTCTGGTGTTGGGAAGGGGGGGGGGGGGGGGTAGCACATCTGTCTACACGGAGTGTTGCTGCTTTGTGAGGTGCTTCGCCGGGTTGTGGAGGGTCTGTGTACATCAGCCCCTCTGATATCACTGCTGTACTGTAATAAGATATCATTCTCTATTCTTATATCACTGCTGTACTGTAATAAGATGATATCAGCCTCTCCTCTTATATCACTGCTGTACTGTAATAAGATATTCTCTATTCTTATATCACTGCTGTACTGTAATAAGATATCAGCCTCTCCTCTTATATCACTGCTGTACTGTAATAAGATGATATCAGCCTCTCCTCTTATATCACTGCTGTACTGTAATAAGATGTAATAAGATGATATCAGCCTCTCCTCTTATATCACTGCTGTACTGTAATAAGATGATATCAGCCTCTCCTCTTATATCACTGCTGTACTGTAATAAGAAGATATCATCCTCTCCTCTTATATCACTGCTGTACTGTAATAAGATGATATCAGCCTCTCCTCTTATATCACTGCTGTACTGTAATAAGATATCAGCCCCTCCTCTTATGTCACTGCTGTACTGTAATAGGATGATACCAGCCCCTCCTCTTATATCACTGCTGTACTGTAATAGGATGATATCAGCCTCTCCTCTTATATCACTGCTGTACTGTAATAAGATATCAGCCTCTCCTCGTATATCACTGCTGTACTGTAATAAGATATCAGCCTCTCCTCTTATATCACTGCTGTACTGTAATAAGATGATATCAGCCTCTCCTCTTATATCACTGCTGTACTGTAATAAGAAGATATCATCCTCTCCTCTTATATCACTGCTGTACTGTAATAAGATGATATCAGCCTCTCCTCTTATATCACTGCTGTACTGTAATAAGATGGTATCAGCCTCTCCTCTTATATCACTGCTGTACTGTAATAAGAAGATATCATCCTCTCCTCTTATATCACTGCTGTACTGTAATAAGATGATATCAGCCTCTCCTCTTATATCACTGCTGTACTGTAATAAGATGATATCAGCCTCTCCTCTTATATCACTGCTGTACTGTAATAAGATGTAATAAGATGATATCAGCCTCTCCTCTTATATCACTGCTGTACTGTAATAAGATGTAATAAGATGATATCAGCCTCTCCTCTTATATCACTGCTGTACTGTAATAAGATGATATCAGCCTCTCCTCTTATATCACTGCTGTACTGTAATAAGATGTCAGCCTCTCCTCTTATATCACTGCTGTACTGTAATAAGGGAATATAAGCCTCTCCTCTTATATCACTGCTGTACTGTAATAGGATACCAGCCCCTCCTCTTATGTCACTGCTGTACTGTAATAGGATGATATCAGCCTCTCCTCTCATATCACTGCTGTACTGTAATAAGATATCAGCCTCTCCTCTTATATCACTGCTGTACTGTAATATTATCAGCCTCTCCTCTTATATCACTGCTGTACTGTAATAAGATATCAGCCTCTCCTCTTATATCACTGCTGTACTGTAATAAGATGTCAGCCTCTCCTCTTATATCACTGCTGTACTGTAATAAGATATCAGCCTCTCCTCTTATATTACTGCTGTACTGTAATAAGATATCAGCCTCTCCTCTTATATCACTGCTGTACTGTAATAAGATACAACTAATATCAGCCTATGATGTCAGCTGTACGCTCAGTATGGGCCGAGAATGCAGCTGGCAGAATGTTAGGGTCCAACTAACCAGAGATGGACGAAGCTTCTGAACCTGAGTAAATAGCAGCAGATAAGACCGGAGGCTGCAGGAGAGATGGGAGAGACCTGCACTGTTATCTGTATACAATCTATTACTCTCTGGTATCAGCTATGTCAGGCTGGGGGGGGGGGTGTAGGACAGGTATATACAATCTATTACTCTCTGGTATCAGCCATGTCAGGCTGGGGGGGGGGGAGGTGACTGTAGGACAGGTATATACAATCTATTACTCTCTGGTATCAGCCATGTCAGGCTGGGGGGGGGGGGGAGGTGACTGTAGGACAGGTATATACAATCTATTACTCTCTGGTATCAGCCATGTCAGGCTGGGGGGGAGGAGGTGACAGTAGGACAGGTATATACAATCTTTTACTCTCTGGTATCAGCCATGTCAGGCTGGAGGGGGGGTGACTGTAGGACAGGTATATACAATCTATTACTCTCTGGTATCAGCCATGTCAGGCTGGGGGGGAGGGGAGGTGACTGTAGGACAGGTATATACAATCTATTACTCTCTGGTATCAGCCATGTCAGGCTGGGGGTAGAGGTGACTGTAGGACAGGTATATACAATCTATTACTCTCTGGTATCAGCCATGTCAGGCTGGGGGAGGGGAGGTGACTGTAGGACAGGTATATACAATCTATTACTCTGGTATCAGCCATGTCAGGCTGGGGGAGGGGGGGAGGTGACTGTAGGACAGGTATATACAATCTATTACTCTCTGGTATCAGCCATGTCAGGCTGGGGGGCGGGGGGGTTACTGTAGGACAGGTATATACACTATTACTCTCTGGTTTCAGCCATGTCAGGCTGGGGGGGGGAGGACAGGTATATACAATCTATTACTCTCTGGTATCAGCCATGTCAGGCTGGGGGGGGGAGGTGACTGTAGGACAGGTATATACAATCTATCACTCTCTGGTATCAGCCATGTCAGGCTGGGGGGGGGGGAGGTGACTGTAGGACAGGTATATACACTATTACTCTCTGGTATCAGCCATGTCAGGCTGGGGGGGGGGAGGTGACTGTAGGACAGGTATATACACTATTACTCTCTGGTATCAGCCATGTCAGGCTGGGGGAGGGGAGGTGACAGCTGATTCCTCTCCTGGTCAGGTGTGGTGGTGCAGGTGGAGCTCTCTGCTGCTGGGATCGCTCTGAGTCTGGTGCCTGAGGCCTGCTCCCTTCTGCCTGGGGGGAGTGGGCTTTGGGATGCAGGAGGAAGGCGAGTCCCAGGCTTCTGTTTCCCGGGGTAGGCCGGCGGGGACGGATGGTGCACAGCAACTGGCCTATTCGGAGGGGGTACGGAGATCTGGCGGGGGTCGCAGTGATGCTTCCTCTGCCCCCCCTCTGGTTTCTAGCCGCCGCCGGGAGGCTGTGGTAGATGTGAAGGACTGGGGTGTAAAATGCCCTGAGGAGACGACTGACGTTTATGGATCCAGAATTGCTTATTTTATCAAGACATATGAACTGAATGGCAAAGAACTGTGCAAACTGCGTGCGGAGTTGAGATGCGCCCGAGTCCAGGTGAATACAGCATCTGGGCGTAAGCGCACGGATGCCAACAAGGTCATAATGAGACTGAAGTCTGAGATCAATATGTTGGAGAAGGAAAATATGGATATTCAGAGGAACAGCGGGCCCTTCCAGGAGAAGCTGCTGAACCAGGCCAGGTTTGACCAAATGAACAAGGGGTTAAGCCAGAGTGACTACATGGAGAGAGCGGAGGAGGCCGAGGCTCCTGATGTGACCCAGGGGTCCCAGAGTGGGATCTGCCCCGGACAGCCCTCAGCTCCAGGACCCAGAGGCCCAGACGGTGACAGCGACCCAGGAGGGGACCTGATGGCAGCCATCATACAGATGGAATCTCCGGTGCGGGTGGTTGGACCAGAAAGGGGTGAGTCGACATCTAATGCACCCCTTTCCCCAGCTCCACCTAGTAGGTGCCCTGTGGTGGACTCTCAGCAGGGGATGAGCTGTGGGCAGAGTATGAAGGTTCCCTCAGTAACATCACATGATGCTGTTTCGGCTTGTGGTAGCAGTAAGAGTGTCAGGGCGATTACGGCTGTGAAGCCGGACATTGTTGGGAAGGTTGGCGGCCCAGCGGGTGGCTGCATGTCTCTGGCATCGGGGGGCCACAGCAAATCGGACAAGGTTAAGGCTGTGGACCCTGTGTCAGAGATTAGGAGCAAGGGCGCAGGTGAGCGGTGCCACGGGGTGCCGGGCGGTAATGCAGGCTCTGCGGTGGGGTCTGCTGTCGAGGTGTCACCTGTGGTGGTTTCTAGTGGGGGAACCGTGTCGGCTGCTGGGACGGGTGGCACCTCGGCAGGAATAATAAAACCGGCCACAGCTGGACTGGCAAATGCTGCCGCTAAGGCAATGAAAGCCCTTAAAGTGACTGCTCCCACATCCACTGGAACCATGCAAGAGACTAAACATGCTGCTGATGGTGGGACAACATCCGGACAAACTACAGCTGTAAAGATGGCGACGAGTCATGTGACCCATGAGGTGGAGGGGGTTCCTGGCGAGAAGTTGAAGCCTGCTGCTGTTACAGCGGTGGACGGAGACTTGCCAGGTTCTCCCGGTGAAGCTGAGGTCACTCCTATCGGTGACTGCATTAACCTGTCTGTGCTTTCTGGTCCAGGACTGAATGGTGGTGTGAATGGTGGAGAGGGAGGATGGGGAAGATGATGAGAGGATGGATGTTGGGGATCGGAGGATGAGTGGAGGGGGCGGATGCATGGTTCCTGTGGAGAGAGATGCTGGTGTGGTTGGTCCGTCTGAACCCCCGGCAGCGGCGGTGAGGAGCTATGCGAGTGTTGCTGCCGGGGCACGTAGGCTGTATGAGAGAGCTGCACCCCCTGGTCCTGGGAATAGTGACACCCAAAGGCGCTTCTTGGAGGCCTTGCGGAGGGGGGATAGATCTATCACTGTAGAGGGTAGAGAGGTAGAGTTGTCTTTCTGGATAGAGAGGCATGGCTTAGCCGCCTTCCGAGAGCAAAGGAGCGGGGAGGAGTCATGGTCACTCCCCACAGCCGGGTCCGGGGTGGCCAGGAGGAATGTGGTCCGTCTTAGGTGGAGGGGCAATGATCCCTGTCCTAATAGAACTAAAGTAGTGGAGCTCCTCCTCAAGATGGATTTCAGGGCTAATGACATCTTTGCCCTGATACATCCTCATGGTTCCCCGATTTTCGATGTCAGTTTCGTCCGGGCTGAAGGGCTTGAGCTTTTTTGGTCTCGGTACGAGCTGGCAAAGATAGAACCCGAATGGAGAGACTTTGCTGTCCAAGCAGTCTCCCGTCAGAACAACATCAAGAAAGTGACGGTATTAACATGTAACGAATCTCTTTCTTGCATAGACATCATGACCTGGATTGGGCGTTACGGAGAGGTGGTCAACATTCCCCAGAAGAACAGGGATGAGTTTGGTATCTGGTCGGGGGCCTGGACCTTCATGGTCAAGTTGAAGGTTTCAGGTAATTCTGTCACCCACATTCCCTCTTCCACTTTCTTGGGGAGGGACAGGATTCTGGTCTTCTACCAGGGGCAGCCGAAGGTCTGCCATAGGTGCGGTGACCCCACACACTTTAGTGCACAATGTAAGGTGCAGAAATGCGCCCTGTGTGGAGGGATAGGACATCTTGCCGCAGCCTGTGGGGACATTCGTTGCAACCTGTGTGGTGATCTCGGTCACCCTTTCAGCCGCTGTCCGGTCTCCTTTGCCAATGCGGTCCAAACTTCAGCTGGGGTTAGCCGTGAGGCTGACCCTACCGGAGAGGGTACCAGCAGAGGCAGGGAGGCTACTGGTCCAGGGAAGAGAAAATTAACACCATCCAAGCTGAAGCGTATGGAGACACGCCAGAGGCAAAGGGAGGGGGAACCTCAGGTGGCAGCTGAGGAGGTCCCTGTACCTGAGCCTGAGGTGGTGGAGATTGCTGAGGACCTGAGGGACAGTGAGTTGGAGGAGGAGTCCAGGAGACTGGATAGAGAGGAGGAGGAGAGGGCCACTACTGCAACCTCCTCTCCCGCAGAGAGTCTGGATGAGGAAAGCAAACAGTGGCTAGAGAATAAGAGAAGATCGGGTGCCAGAAAAAAGAGAAAGCGGGTGAAGAAGAAGGAGTCTTCTTCCCTTGAGTGGGATCATTCCGTTCCCCTCACCCTTGTCCAGATACCGGCGGAAGAACCTACTGGCTCCCCTCTGGTAGGCTGCCCTAACCGGTATCGGGCCCTCAGGGATATTTCCTCCTCTGATGAGGGGGCTGGGGAGTCGGTGCCGGTGTCTGAAGTGAGGTCTCTGAGGGGTGTCAGGTCTTCCTCTCAGGTAACGGGGGGAGGACTTGTCTCAGGACCATGTGGGGTGCAGAGTGTGACTTGTGTGGAGGAGGGAACACGCCCTGTAAATATGGATGTGTCTGTGTGCTTGAAAAGGGGAAATGAAGGAAAGTCTGATGAAGACATTAAGCACAAGGAAGGGGGAGGGAAAAAGAGGGCTGTCAAGCTTGATCACCCATGATGGCGGCACCCTCCCCGTTGACTCTGGCGAGTATTAACGTCGCCAGCATAAAGTCAGATACGGCAAGATTTATGGCCTTTGATTTTCTCGGTCGAATACAGGCCGACATTTTCTTTTTGCAAGAGACCAGACTTACAGATCTAGCAACTATGCATAAGGCGAAGCGTGAGTGGAGGCATGGCCCCTCTCACTGGTCTCTTGCGGCCGAGCCGTATAGCGGGGTGGCGGTTCTTTTTAATACCGCACAGGTTGAATGCAGACGCGTAATCGAGCTAGAAATGGGGAGATGTCTGGTATTAGACGTCCTCATGAAGGGACAAGAGCTGCGCCTCATAAACATCTACGGTCCACAGACTAAATGGGACCGCAAAAGTCTCTTTATGAGGATTAAGCCTCTACTTTTTACTAGCCGGCAGGTCATCTTTGGAGGGGACTTTAATGCTGTAACAAGGTCCCGAGATAGAGGAGGCTCCAGAGATCGGCTAGGTTATGATAGCGCCGCCCTGAACAGCATAGCCAGTGAGACTCGTCTGGTGGATGTCCACATCCGACATACTCCAGACCACAGTGGGTTCACCTATTTTAGGGGTAGAGAGGTCAGGTCTAGGATAGATAGGTTTTTTGTTAAGGAGGAGGCTGTCTCTTCACCTTTACAGGTGGTGGAGGTAGAATTCTCCGATCACTGTTTGATTATGTTTTCTTTGAATGTTTCAGAGACCCCCAGGATGGGAAGGGGATTGTGGAAGCTGAATTCGTCTCTCCTGGAAGTCAAGGAAATCAGACAATCCTTTGAGGAGTTTCTGCAGAGCCAGGTACCATTACTGGACTTATGCAGCACTAAGTCAGAGTGGTGGGAGATGTTCAAAAAACGGGCGGCGAAATTCTTCCGCCAGACCGCGAACCTTAGGAGTCTGAATAGGGATCGCCTATATCGGGCACTAAGGAGGAAACTCGAGGTCCTTGTCTCGAATGGAGGTGACAGAGAGGAGATCTCCAGAGTGAAGTCTTTGCTGAAGAAGT
The DNA here is from genome assembly GCF_027789765.1 of Dendropsophus ebraccatus. Classification (NCBI taxonomy): domain Eukaryota; kingdom Metazoa; phylum Chordata; class Amphibia; order Anura; family Hylidae; genus Dendropsophus; species Dendropsophus ebraccatus. The sequence goes on along the minus strand of NC_091466.1, from coordinate 3,396,067 downwards.
GCCAGTACGATAGACACACATCTTTGGTTTTCAAGAGGGATTTCGGGAAGTACCGCTCGCCCGACCCTTGTCGAAGCTGTAAGATGTCAGTGGATTGTAAGTTTGTGTCAGGCCTGGTCGATAGTACAGGATCTCTGAACAAGTCCAGATCAGGGATCTTGGAGGTCATCAGAGCTTTCTACTCGCATCTCTTGGGGAAGAGGGATCTCGATCGAGGCAGGACGTCGGCTTTCCTGGCTGATGCCATTTCCCGCTCAGGAGTAGACCCCTCTCTTAATGTTTTGACAGAGAAGATCAGAGAAGAGGAAGTCAGGCTGGCGATTGAGAGGCTCGCCCTCAAAAAGTCACCAGGGCCGGATGGCTTAACGTCCGAATTTTATAAGACCTTTAAGGACGCTTTGGTTCCCCTCTTGACTGAGGTAATAAATGAGTCTCTCTCCTCGGGCACTCTGCCGAGGTCGATGAGGAGGTCGGCTCTGATCATCCTGTCAAAGGGTAAAGACCCGTCCCACATTGAGAATTGGCGTCCCATAGCGCTTCTTAATGTGGACAGAAAGATCCTGGCAAAAGTGCTATTCAACAGGTTGGTGAAGTTTGCACCCCAGCTCCTTTCGGGGGCCCAGCACTGCTCTGTTCCCGGTCGTAGCACTTTTAGTGCTGTGCTTGGTGTCCGCGAGGCCGTGGAGCAGGGTAGGGCTGGTCACTGGAGGGGGTTTCTACTGTCCTTGGACCAAGCTAAGGCTTTTGATCGGGTTGATCACGAGTACCTCTGGTCTACTCTTTTGAAATACGGTCTGCCGGGGAGGTTCGTGGATTGGCTGAGAACATTGTACGCGGGGGCTGAGACTTTTCCGTTGGTGAACGGTTGGGTGGGCTGCCCTTTTGCGGTGGAGTCTGGTGTACGTCAGGGCTGTCCTTTAAGCCCTCTGCTTTATGCGTTCGCCATCGACCCCTTCCTCCAAAGGATAGATGGTGGACCGTTGGCGGGGGTGAGGATGGACCTGGCGGTGCCGGACTCTGCCTTGAGGGTAGTGGCGTACGCCGATGATGTCTCCATTTTTGTCTCTTCCCAGGGGGAGGCGGAATGGGTGATGTCAGAGGTGGATTGCTACTCGGAGGCATCGGGGTCTAAAATCAACCGTGACAAGTGCAAAAGTCTTTGGTTGGGAGGGGGAGACCCTGAGTTTTGTCTCCCGGACACCCTCCTTGTGCCCCAAGAATCTGCAAAAATTCTGGGCATCGAATTTGGTCCCGGGGATTACCCCACACGAAATTGGGAGAGCAGACTGGAAGATGTCTCCATAAGAGTGGAACAGTGGAAAGGTTGGTCTTTGACCTTTAGGGAAAGGGTCTTCTTGATCAAGTCTTTCTTGCTCCCGTTGTTAATCTACTTGGGCAGTGTGAGCCTTTTGCCGGAACCCCTCTGGACGCGGGTCTACGGTCTGTTCTTCCTAATGTTGTGGGGGAACAGGCTTAACCTAGTTAAGAGGGAGGTGACTTACCGCACGAGGAGACTAGGCGGGTTGGGTATGGTCAACCCGGTGGTGTTTTTAGTAAACACCTTTTTAAAGACTAATGTTGCGAACCTCTGGAAAGAGAGGGCTCCTCCGTGGGTAGTCTCTTGCAGGAAATGGTTTCAGCCTTTCTTCCAGGAATGGGAGATAGGCGGTCGAGTGAAGGATCTTCGCACGCCACACGGGCATCTCCCGACTTATGCTGCACTGGTTCTGAAGGTCATTAGGCGGTGGGGGCTGGGAATGTGGGAGGTGAGAACTCTCCCGAGGAGAATCCTTGATAAGAGGGTCTTACTGAGCCATTTCCAGAAACCACTGGCCCTCAAGGATTGCCCAGGTGGGGATCAGGGGGTTGGGTTGTCTCTTTTAAATTCACCTAGGATCCCCCTAAAGTTTTGGGATTTGACCTGGCGCGGCTTCCATGGTAGGCTATATGTGAAGGACAATCTGAAGTACAGGAACTCTGACGAGAAGGGGTGTCCCCGGGAGGAGTGTGGGGGAGCGTTAGAGAATATGGATCACTTCCTGCTTCATTGCCCTTTTAATATAGAGGTATATCAAAGGGTGGGCGCTTCCATCGGCTGGCCGAGGCTGGCTGCCCTTTCCTATGCTGAGTGGACCTATGGAACGTTCAAAGACCTGGGCGGTAGGGACCGCTGCACTTTATTCTTAGTCAGTGTAGTGGTCAGGTATCACACGTGGCACGCTCGGTGTTTAGTTTCGACGAGACAGAAAATCCTCCCTGTGGATGAGGTTTGTAGGAACACGCTCGGTGACCTGGTGAGGGTGCGCTCCTTGGAGTATGAAAGGTTGGGGGCATCTAAGGCATCGACCCTTTGGAGGGGGATTTCCTTTAAGGTGCCTTAGCTGAGTAGTCTCTTTCCTGGTGAGGGGCTGACGCTATCACCTTAGATTTTTGTTTTGTTTTTGTGATGGATAGGATGTAGATGGCTTACAGACATCGAACCTGAGCCCTGAGGGTTTGCTGGGTGGCCTATGGTGTTGGGAATATGTAAAGTATGGAGGTTGGGGGGTTATGATGTAGGGTATATTGTATCATAGTTGTATATATGTGGGTATAGAGGGGTATGGGAGGTGGGGGGGCGGGGGCTGTAGTATATTATAGTTGTATATATGTGGGTACAGAGGGGTATGGGAGGTGGGGGGGCGGGGGCTTTGTTGTATTGTATTATAGTTGTATATTTGTTGGTACAGAGGGGTATGGGTGGTTGGGGGGCAGGGGCTTTGTTGTATTGTATTATAGTTATATTTGTTAATACAGAGGGTTCCGGGAGGTGGTGGGGGGGGGGGGGGTATTATATTATGATTATATCTTAAAAAAAAAAAAAAAAAGTTGAGTTTGGTTATTTTATTATTTTCATTTCCTGTCTTGGTTTTATGCAGTCGGTTATGGAGATTGCTGGACTGTTTTGTGGAATATTGCTTATTTGGTTATTTTTTTTGGGGGGGGTTATTTTTATGTGGTTGTATATAATGTGTATATATATGTGGCTGTATATAATGTGTGTAGAGGTGACTGTATGGTGTCCTGGACCAGACAGGGTTATTATATGTATATTATGTATATGGGATCTGTATATGCCGGAATAGGCTGTTCTATTTTGTTACGAATTGTTTATATTTCTGTTATTTCATTTGTTTATGATTTATTGTTATGGCCGATATGCCGGGTTATGTTTTGTATTTTTTTTATATAAAATAAAAGAGTTACAATCTATTACTCTCTGGTATCAGCCATGTCAGGCTGGGGGAGGGGAGGTGACAGCTGATTCCTCTCCTGGTCAGGTGTGGTGGTGCGGGTGGAGCTCTCTGCTGCTGGGATCGCTCTGAGTCTGGTGCCTGAGGCCTGCTCCCTTCTGTCTGGGGGGGGGGGGGGGGGGGGCTTTGGGATGCAGGAGGAAGGTGAGTCCCAGGCCTCTGTTTCCCGGGGTAGGCCGGCGGGGAGGGATGGTGCACAGCAACTGGCCTATTCGGAGGGGGTACGGAGATCTGGCGGGGGTCGCAGTGATGCTGCCTCTGCCCCCCCTCCGGTTTCTAGCTACTGCCGGGAGGCTGTGTTGGAGGTGAAGGACTGGGGTGTGAGGAGCCCTGAGGAGACGACTGACGTTTATGGATCCAGAATTGCCTATTTTCTTAAGAACTATGAACTGAATGGTAAAGAACTGTGCAAACTGCGTGCTGAGCTGCGATGCGCCCGAGTCCAGGTGACCAACACGTCAGGACGGAAGCGCACGGAGGCCAACAAGCTGGTAATGAGAATTAAATCCGAAATTAACTTACTGGGAAAGAAAAACATGGACATTCAGAGTAACAGCGGTCCCTTCCAGGAGAAGCTGCTGAACCAGGCCAGGTTTGACCAGTTAAATAAAGGGTTAAGCCAGAGTGACTACATGGAGAGAGCGGAGGAGAACGAGGCTCCTGATATGACCCAGGGGTCCCAGAGTGGGATCTGCCTCGGACAGCCCTCAGCTCCAGGACCTAGAGGCCCTGATAGTGACTGCAGCGACCCAGGAGGGGACCTGATGGCGGCCATCGTACAGATGGAATCTCCAATGCGGGCGGTTGGACCAGAAAGGGGTGAGTCTCCATCTAATGCCCCCCTTTCCCCAGCTCCACCTAGTAGGTGCCCTGTGGTGGGCTCTCAGCAGGGGATGAGCGGTGGGCAGAGTATGAAGGTTCCCTCAGTAACATCACATGATGCTGTTTCGGCTTGTGGTAGCAGTAAGAGTGTCAGGGCGATTACGGCTGTGAAGCCGGACATTGTTGGGAAGGTTGGCGGCCCAGCGGGTGGCTGCATGTCTCTGGCATCGGGGGGCCACAGCAAATCGGACAAGGTTAAGGCTGTGGACCCTGTGTCAGAGATTAGGAGCAAGGGCGCAGGTGAGCAGTGCCACGGGGTGCTGGGCGGTAAAGCAGGCTCTGCGGTGGGGTCCGCTGTCGGGGTGTCACCTGTGGTGGTTTCTAGTGGGGGAACCGTGTCGGCTGCTGGGACGGGTGGCACCTCGGCAGGAATAATAAAACCGGCCACTGCTGGACTGGCAAATGCTGCCGCTAAGGCAATCAAAAACCTCAAAGAGACTGTTCCCACACCTACTGGGACCATGCAAAAGACTAAACATGCTGCTGATGGTGGGGTTGTGAAAGCATCGAGACTAACTACTGCTGTAAAGATGGCAACGAGTCATGTGACCGGTGAGGTGGAGGGGGTTCCTGGCGAGAAGTTGAAGCCTACTGCTGTTACAGCAGCGGACGGAGACTTGCCAGGTTCCCCCGGGGAAGCTGAGGTCACTCCTTGCATTACCCTGTCTGTGCCTTCTGGTCCAGGACTGAATGGTGGTGTGAATGGTGGAGAGGGAGGATGGGGAAGATGATGAGAGGATGGATGTTGGCGATCGGAGGATGAGTGGAGGGGATGGATGCATGGTTCCTGTGGAGAGTGATGCTGGTGTGGTTGGTATGTCTGAACCCCCGGCAGCGGCGGTGAGGAGCTATGCGAGTGTTGCTGCGGGGGCACGTAGGCTGTATGAGAGAGCTGCACCCCCTGGTCCTGGGAATAGTGACACCCAAAGGCGCTTCTTGGAGGCCTTGCGGAGGGGGGATAGATCTATCACTGTAGAGGGTAGAGAGGTAGAGTTGTCTTTCTGGATAGAGAGGCATGGCTTAGCCGCCTTCCGAGAGCAAAGGAGCGGGGAGGAATCATGGTCACTCCCCACAGCCGGGTCCGGGGTGGCCAGGAGGAATGTGGTCCGTCTTAGGTGGAGGGGCAATGATCCCCGTCCTAATAGAACTAAAGTAGTGGAGCTCCTCCTCAAGATGGATTTCAGGGCTAGTGACATCTTTGCCCTGATACATTCTCATGGTTCCCCGATTTTCGATGTCAGCTTCGTCCGGGCTGAAGGGCCCCGATTTTCGATGTCAGCTTCGTCCGGGCTGAAGGGCTTGAGCTTTTTTGGTCTCGGTAGGCTGGCAAAGATAGAACCCGAATGGAGAGACTTTGCTGTCCAAGCAGTCTCCCATCAGAACAACATCAAGAAAGTGACGGTATTAACATGTAACGAATCTCTTTCTTGCATAGACATCATGACCTGGATTGGGCGTTACGGAGAGGTGGTCAACATTATCCAGAAGAACAGGGATGAGTTTGGTATCTGGTCGGGGGCCTGGACCTTCATGGTCAAGTTGAAGGTTTCAGGTAATTCTGTCACCCACATTCCCTCTTCCACTTTCTTGGGGAGGGCCAGGATTCTGGTCTTCTACCAGGGGCAGCCGAAGGTCTGCCATAGGTGCGGTGACCCGACACACTTTAGTGCACAATGTAAGGTGCAGAAAGGCGCCCTGTGTGGAGGGATAGGACATCTTGCCGCAGCCTGTGGGGACATTCGTTGCAACCTGTGTGGTGATCTCGGTCACCCTTTCAGCCGCTGTCCGGTCTCCTTTGCCAATGCGGTCCAAACTTCAGCTGGGGTTAGCCGTGAGGCTGACCCTACCGGAGAGGGTACCAGCAGAGGCAGGGAGGCTACTGGTCCAGGGAAGAGGAAATTAACACCATCCAAGCTGAAGCGTATGGAGACACGCCAGAGGCAAAGGGAGGGGGCACCTCAGGTGGCAGCTGAGGAGGTTCCTGTACCTGAGCCTGAGGTGGTGGATATTGCTGAGGACCTGAGGGACAGTGAGTTGGAGGAGGAGTCCAGGAGACTGGATAGAGAGGAGGAGGAGGAGAGGGCCACTACTGCAACCTCCTCTCCCGCAGAGAGTCTGGATGAGGAAAGCAAACAGTGGCTAGAGAATAAGAGAAGATCGGGTGCCAGAAAAAAGAGAAAGAGGGTGAAGAAGAAGGAGTGGGATCATTCCGTTCCCCTCACCCTTGTCCAGATACCAGCGGAAGAACCTACTGGCTCCCCTCTGGTAGGCTGCCCTAACCGGTACAGGGCCCTCAGTGATATTTCCTCCTCTGATGAGGGGGCTGGGGAGTCGGTGCCGGTGTCTGAAGTGAGGTCTCTGAGAGGTGTCAGGTCTTCCTCTCAGGTAACGGGGGGAGGACCTCTCTCGGGACCATGTGGGGTGCAGAGTGTGACTTGTGTGGAGGAGGGAACACGCCCCGTAAATATGGATGTGTCTGTGTGCTTGAAAAGGGGGAAGTAAAGAAAGTCTGATGAAGACATTAAGCACAAGGAAGGGGGAGGGAGAAAGAGGGCTGTCAAGCTTGATCACCCATGATGGCGGCACCCTCCCCGTTGACTCTGGCGAGTATTAACGTCGCCAGCATAAAGTCAGATACGGAAAGATTTATGGCCTTTGATTTTCTCGGTCGAATACAGGCCGACATTTTCTTTTTGCAAGAGACCAGACTTACAGATCTAGCAACTATGCATAAGGCGAAGCGTGAGTGGAGGCATGGCCCCTCTCACTGGTCTCTTGCGGCCGAGCCGTATAGCGGGTGGCGGTTCTTCTTAATACCGCACAGGTTGAATGCAGACGCGTAATCGAGCTAGAAATGGGGAGATGTCTGGTATTAGACGTCCTCATGAAGGGACAAGAGCTGCGCCTCATAAACATCTACGGTCCACAGACTAAATGGGACCGCAAAAGTCTCTTTATGAGGATTAAGCTTCTACTTTTTACTAGCCGGCAGGTCATCTTTGGAGGGGACTTTAATGCTGTAACAAGGTCCCGAGATAGAGGAGGCTCCAGAGATCGGCTAGGTTATGATAGCGCCGCTCTGAACAGCATAGCCAGTGAGACTCGTCTGGTGGATGTCCACATCCGACATACTCCAGACCACAGTGGGTTCACCTATTTTAGGGGTAGAGAGGTCAGGTCTAGGATAGATAGGTTTTTTTGTTAAGGAGGAGGCTGTCTCTTCACTTTTACAGGTGGTGGAGGTAGAATTCTCCGATCACTGTTTGATTTGATTATGTTTTCTTTGGATGTTTCAGAGACCCCCAGGATGGGAAGGGGATTGTGGAAGCTGAATTCGTCTCTCCTGGAAGTCGAGGAAATCAGACTATCCTTTGAGGAGTTTCTGCAGAGCCAGGTACCATTGCTGGACTTATGCAGCACTAAGTCAGAGTGGTGGGAGATGTTCAAAAAACGGGCGGCGAAATTCTTCCGCCAGACCGCGAACCTTAGGAGTCTGAATAGGGATCGCCTATATCAGGCACTAAGGAGGAAACTCGAGGTCCTTGTCTCGAATGGAGGTGACAGAGAGGGGATCTCCAGAGTGAAGTCTTTGCTGAAGACGTGCCAGTACGATAGACACACGTCTTTGGTTTTCGACAGGGATTTCGGGAAGTACCGCTCGCCCGACCCTTGTCGAAGCTGTAAGATGTCAGTGGATTGTAAGTTTGTGTCAGGCCTGGTCGATAGTACAGGATCTCTGAACAAGTCCAGATCAGGGATCTTGGAGGTCATCAGAGCCTTCTACTCGCATCTCGGGAAAGAGGGATCTCGATCGAGGCAGGACGTCGGCTTTCCTGGCTGATGCCATTTCCCGGTCAGGAGTAGACCCATCTCTTAATGTTTTGACAGAAAAGATCAGAGAAGAGCAAGTCAGGCTGGTGATTGAGAGGCTCGCCCTCAAAAAGTCACCAGGGCCGGATGGCTTAACGTCCGAATTTTATAAGACCTTTAGGGTACTATTACACGGAACGATAATTGGCCGGATTCGGCCGATTATCGCTCCGTGTAATAAATGCAACGATCAGCAGATGACAACGATCTTCGGCTGATCATTGATATAGGTTAGACCCTATTTTCGTCGGGCGCCGACCGCGCACCGCTGCGTGTAATAGCGGTGCGTGGCCGGCGACTAACGATATACATTACCCATCCCTGTTTCAGGGCTGCTCCTGCCGTCCGCTTCTCCCGGGGTCCCGCGCGCGCTCTAGCTTAACAGAGGCCTGTCAGCTGATAGGCCGCTCAGCCAATCACAGGCCGCGGCGGTCCCGGCCTGTGATTGGCTGAGTGGCCTACCAGCTGACAGGCCGCTGTGAAGCTAGAGCGCGCACGGGACCCCGGGAGAAGCGGACGGCAGGAGAAGCGGCCGTCAGGAGCAGCCCTGGAACGTGGATGGGTAATGTATGCCAGTTTAGCAAGGGCTGCAAGGACATCGGTAACGTCCCACATTGAGAATTGGCGTCCCATAGCGCTTCTCAATGTGGACAGAAAGATCCTAGCAAAAGTGCTATTCAACAGATTGGTGAAATTTGCACCCCAGCTCCTTTCGGGGGCCCAGCACTGCTCTGTACCCGGTCGTAGCACTTTTAGTGCTGTGCTAGGTGTCCGCGAGGCCGTGGAGCAGGGTAGGGCTGGTCACTGGAAGGGGTTTCTACTGTCCTTGGACCAAGCTAAGGCTTTTGATCGGGTTGATCACGAGTACCTCTGGTCTACTCTTTTGAAATACGGTCTGCCGGGGAGGTTCGTGGATTGGCTGAGAACATTGTACACAGGGGCTGAGACTTTTCCGTTGGTGAACGGTTGGGTCGCCCTTTTGCGGTGGAGTCTGGTGTACGTCAGGGCTGTCCTTTAAGCCCTCTGCTTTATGCGTTCGCCATCGACCCCTTCCTCCGAAGGATAGATGGTGGACCGTTGGCAGGGGTGGGGATGGACCTGGCGGTGCCGGATTCTGCCTTGAGGGTAGTGGCGTACGCCGATGATGTCTCCATTTTTGTCTCTTCCCAGTGGGGGGCGGAGTGGGTGATGTCGAAGGTGGATTGCTACTCTGAGGCATCCGGGTCTAAAATCAACTGTGACAAGTGCAAAAGTGTTTGGTTGGGAGGGGGAGACCCTGAGTTTTGTCTCCCGGACACCCTCCCTGTGCCCCAAGAATAAGCAAAAATTCTGGGCATCGAATTTGGTCCCGGGGATTACCCCACACGAAATTGGGAGAGCAGACTGGAAGATGTCTCCAAAAGAGTGGAACAGTGGAAAGGTTGGTCTTTGACCTTTAGGGAAAGGGTCTTCTTGATCAAGTCTTTCTTGCTCCCGTTGTTAATCTACTTGGGCAGTAGAGCCTTTTGCCGGAACCCCTCTGGACGCGGGTCTACGGTCTGTTCTTCCTAATGTTGTGGGGAAACAGACTTAACCTAGTTAAGAGGGAGGTGACTTACCGCACGAGGAGACTAGGCGGGTTGGGTATGGTCAACCCGGTGGTGTTTTTAGTAAACACCTTTTTAAAAACCAATGTTGCGAACCTCTGGAAAGAGAGGGCTCCTCCGTGGGTAGTCTCTTGCAGGAAATGGTTTCAGCCTTTCTTCCAGGAATGGGAGATAGGCGGTCGAATGAAGGATCTTCGCACGCCACACGGGCATCTCCCGGGGCCGGGGCTTTGTTGTATTGTATTATAGTTGTATATATGTGGGTATAGAGGGGGGTGGGGGGGCGGGTGCTTTGTTGTATTGTATTATAGTTGTATATATGTGGGTATAGAGGGGTATGGGAGGGGGCTTTGTTGTATTGTATTATAGTTGTATATATGGGGGGTGGGGGGGCGGGGGCTTTGTTGTATTGTATTATAGTTGTATATATGTGGGTATAGAGGGGTATGGGGGGGCGGGGGCCTTGTTGTATTGTATTATAGTTGTATATATGTGGGTATAGAGGGGTATGGGGGGGTGGGGGGGGCGGGGGCCTTGTTGTATTGTATTATAGTTGTATATATGTGGGTATAGAGGGGTATGGGGGGGGGCGGGGGCTTTGTTGTATTGTATTATAGTTGTATATATGTGGGTATAGAGGGGTATGGGGGGTGGGGGGGGCGGGGGCCTTGTTGTATTGTATTATAGTTGTATATATGTGGGTATAGAGGGGTATGGGGGGGGAGGGGGCTTTGTTGTATTGTATTATAGTTGTATATATGTGGGTATAGAGGGGTATGGGGGGTGGGGGGGGGGCGGGGGCCTTGTTGTATTGTATTATAGTTGTATATATGTGGGTATAGAGGGGTATGGGGGGGGGCGGGGGCCTTGTTGTATTGTATTATATTATGATTATGAGAAAGAGGGGGGAAAAAATTGAGTTTGGTTATTTTTCGGTCTGTCTTTGTTTTATGTAGTCGGTTATGGATATTGCCGGACTGTTCTGAAGAATATTTTTGCTTATTTGGTTATTTATTTTTTTGGTTATTTTTATATACATGTGTGAGTATATAGGTGTATATAATGTGTGTGTGTGTGTGTGTATATAATGTGTGAGTGTATGGTGTCCTGGACCAGACAGGGTTATATGTATATAGGATCTGTATATGCCGGAATAGGCTGTTCTATTTTGTTACGAATTGTTTATATTTCTGTTATTTCATTTGTTTATGATTTATTGTTATGGCCGATATGCCGGGTTATGTTTTGTATTTTTTTTTATATAAAATAAAAGAATTACAATCTATTACTCTCTGGTATCAGCCATGTCAGGCTGGGGGGGGGGAGGTGACTGTAGGACAGGTATATACAATCTATTACTCTCTGGTATCAGCCATGTCAGGCTGGGGGGGGGGGAGGTGACTGTAGGACAGGTATATACAATCTATTACTCTCTGGTATCAGCCATGTCAGGCTGGGGGAGGGTGACTGTAGGACAGGTATATACAATCTATTACTCTCTGGTATCAGCCATGTCAGGCTGGGGGGGGGGGAGGTGACTGTAGGACAGGTATATACAATCTATTACTCTCTGGTATCAGCCATGTCAGGCTGGGGGGGGGAGGTGACTGTAGGACAGGTATATACAATCTATTACTCTCTGGTATCAGCCATGTCAGGCTGGGGGGGGGGGAGGTGTAGGACAGGTATATACAATCTATTACTCTCTGGTATCAGCCATGTCAGGCTGGGGGGCGGGGGGGTGATTGTAGGACAGGTATATACAATCTATTACTCTCTGGTATCAGCCATGTCAGGCTGGGGGGGGGAGGTGACTGTAGGACAGGTATATACAATCTATTACTCTCTGGTATCAGCCATGTCAGGCTGGGGGTGGGGGGTGACTGTAGGACAGGTATATACAATCTATTACTCTCTGGTATCAGCCATGTCAGGTTGGGGGGGGGGGAGGTGACTGTAGGACAGGTATATACAATCTATTACTCTCTGGTATCAGCCATGTCAGGCTGGGGGTGGGGGGTGACTGTAGGACAGGTATATACAATCTATTACTCTCTGGTATCAGCCATGTCAGGTTGGGGGGGGGGGGAGGTGACTGTAGGACAGGTATATACAATCTATTACTCTCTGGTATCAGCCATGTCAGGCTGGGGGGGGGAGGTGTAGGACAGGTATATAGATGCAGTGTAAGTAGAGGAGGCTGCAGTGTTAGGCAGGATGATGGGGGGAGTGGTCCCTGTGATGGGGGGGGGGGGTCTGTACTCTGTGAATGGTCTAGATTGTAGAAGATGGAGGAGAGTCTAAATAAAGCTCTGTCCCCATCCTGGCTGTAAGTGCAGGAAGAGGGGGGGTCCTCACACTCCGGAGCCCCCCCATACTAGGGAGGAAATGCCAGGGACAGGCAGACTGGCGACACGGCCATCACTCAGCCAGCACCGTCCCTGATAATGTGCTGTATACATAGAGGGGACTACAACTCCCAGCAGGTACTGACCACTGTATACCGGCTACATTATCAGGGATGGTGCTGTATACATAGAGGGGACTACAACTCCCAGCAGGTACTGACCACTGTATACCGGCTACATTATCAGGGATGGTGCTGTATACATAGAGGGGACTACAACTCCCAGCAGGTAATGACTAGGGAAAATAAACAGGGTGAGGGAGGATGGAAAGCGACAGAGATACAGTGCAGGGAGATAGAGCTGTGGCTGGCGGTATTATTACACCCCTTACCTCTCTGAAAGATCTGCAGAACATCGCTCCGTCCTTTACCTGATACATAGTAATATATCCTGCAGACTATTACACCCCTGACCTCCCTAAAGATCTGCAGAACATCGCTCCGTCCTTTACCTGATACATAGTAATATATCCTGCAGACTATTACACCCCTGACCTCCCTAAAGATCTGCAGAACATCGCTCCGTCCTTTACCTGATACATAGTAATATATCCTGCAGACTATTACACCCCTGACCTCCCTAAAGATCTGCAGAACATCGCTCCGTCCTTTACCTGATACATAGTAATATATCCTGCAGACTATTACACCCCTGACCTCCCTAAAGATCTGCAGAACATCGCTCCCTCCTCTACCTGATACATAGTGATATATCCTGCAGATTATTACACCCCTGACCTCCCTAAAGATCTGCAGAACATCGCTCCGTCCTCTACCTGATACATAGTAATATATCCTGCAGAACATCGCTCTGTCCTCTCTCCTCCTGATACATAGAGATATATCCTGCAGATTATTACACCCCTGACCTCCCAACAGATCTGCAGAACATCGCTCTGTCCTCCCCTCCTGATCCATAGAGATATCTCCTGCAGATTATTACATCCCTGACCTCCCTACAGATCTGCAGAACATCGCTCTGTCCTCTCCTCCTGATCCATAGAGATTATCTCCTGCAGATTA